>NW_023416563.1:300000-376636 GCF_012460135.2 Molothrus ater | reverse complement strand
GCAGGGAAAAATTGGAGGGGAAGGTATGAGGAACATAATATGGACACTTAAAAAAACCTAAAATTAAAAAAGAAAAAATTTCCCCATATGCTATGAAGTGCAGGCACATGCAGCAAAGCTTTCCAGAATTGATCCCCGCTGAAGGCCAAAAGAGAAAAAGAAGGACTTTCAAACAGGCTGGAATGGAGATACCAGCTACGGAATTGCAATTGGAGGAGAAAAAAAAAAAATTGGGGAAATTTGGGCAATTTAGTGACTCTAAGAAAATGGACCGGGATTATAGCAGAGCAGTGCAAAATACCAAAACATGCCAAAACTAAGCTTCCAGACATTGCCAAAGCAGTGGAAAATTGCATGGAGGAAGACACAACGTGGAGGGGAAGATATAAAAGACATGGCATGGATGCTGAAAAAAAATGGAAAAAAAAAGAAAAAAATCTTTCCCAAAGTCAAAGGCATCAAAAGTCATGGCATGTCATCTAGGGCAGGGACATGCACCAAAGATTCCTCTCTTGGTCCCCATTGAAATCGCAAGATTCCGTTTCCTTCCCGAAAGGAAATGAAATTTCCTTTCGGGAAGGGAAACGGAATCTTGCGACCCCATAAAGAAAGGCTTACAAACGCTCTGGAAAGGAGATAGGATCAAATGAAATCCAATTGAAAAAAGCCAAAAAAATGCAGAAAATTGGGAGTTTTAGTGTCTTCAAGAAATGGTCTGTGAGGAAATGAGCTGCATTGCAAAGGACCAAAACATGCCAAAACTAAGCTCCCAGACGTTGCCAAAGCAGGGGAATATGGCAAGGAGGAAGACACAACGTGGAGGAGAGGACATGAGGAACATGGTATGAACACTTAAAAAATCTAAAATTAAAAAAGAAAAAATTTTCCCATATTCTATGAAATGGAGGCACATGCATCAAAGCTTGCCAGAATTGATCCCCGCTGAAGGCCAAAACAGAAAAGAAGGACTTTCAAACAGGCTGGAATGGAGATACCAGCTAAGGAATTGCAATTGGAGGAGGAAAAAAAAAAATTTGGGAAATTTGGGCAATTTAGTGACTATAAGTAAATGGACCGGGATTATAGCAGAGCAGTGCAAAATACCAAAACATGCCAAAACTAAGCTTCCAGACATTGCCAAAGCAGTGGAAAATTGCAAGGGAAGACACAACGTGGAGGGGAAGGTATGAGGAACATAATATGGACACTTAAAAAAACCTAAAATTAAAAAAGAAAAAATTTTCCCATATGCCATTAAGTGCAGGCACATGCAGCAAAGCTTGCCAGAATTGATCCCCGCTGAAGGCCAAAAGAGAAAAGAAGGACTTTCAAACAGGCTGGAATGGAGATACCAGCTACGGAATTGCAATTGGAGGAGAAAAAAAAAAAATTTGGGAAATTTGGGCAATTTAGTGACTCTAAGAAAATGGACCGGGATTATAGCAGAGCAGTGCAAAATACCAAAACATGCCAAAACTAAGCTTCCAGACATTGCCAAAGCAGTGGAAAATTGCAAGGAGCAAGACACAACGTGGAGGGGAAGATATAAAAGACATGGCATGGATGCTGAAAAAAAATGGAAAAAAAAAGAAAAAAATCTTTCCCAAAGTCAAAGGCATCAAAAGTCATGGCATGTCATCTAGGGCAGGGACAGGCACCAAAGATTCCTCTCTTGGTCCCCATTGAAATCGCAAGATTCCGTTTCCCTTCCCGAAAGGAAATTTCATTTCCTTTCGGGAAGGAAACGGAATCTTGCGACCCCATAAAGAAAGGCTTACAAACGCTCTGGAAAGGAGATAGGATCAAATGAAATCCAATTGAAAAAAAGCCAAAAAAATGCAGAAAATTGGGAGTTTTAGTGTCTTCAAGAAATGGTCTGTGAGGAAATGAGCTGCATTGCAAAGGACCAAAACATGCCAAAACTAAGCTTCCAGACATTGCCAAAGCAGGGGAAAATGGCAAGGAGCAAGACACAACGTGGAGGAGAGGATAGGAGGAACATGATATAGACACTTAAAAATCTAAAATTAAAAAAGAAAAAATTTTCCCATATTCTATGAAATGGAGGCACATGCAGCAAAGCTTGCCAAAAGTGATCCCCGCTTAAGGCCAAAAGAGAAAAGAAGGACTTTCAAACAGGCTGGAATGGAGATACCAGCTAAGGAATTGCAATTGGAGGAGAAAAAAAAAAAATTTGGGAAATTTGGGCAATTTAGTGACTCTAAGAAAATGGACCGGGATTATAGCAGAGCAGTGCAAAATACCAAAACATGCCAAAACTAAGCTTCCAGACATTGCCAAGGCAGTGGAAAATTGCAAGGAGCAAGACACAACGTGGAGGGGAAGGTATGAGGAACATAATATGGACACTTAAAAAAACCTAAAATTAAAAAAGAAAAAATTTTCCCATATGCCATGAAGTGCAGGCACATGCAGCAAAGCTTGCCAGAATTGATCCCCGCTGAAGGCCAAAAGAGAAAAGAAGGACTTTCAAACAGGCTGGAATGGAGATACCAGCTACGGAATTGCAATTGGAGGAGAAAAAAAAAAAATTTGGGAAATTTGGGCAATTTAGTGACTCTAAGAAAATGGACCGGGATTATAGCAGAGCAGTGCAAAATACCAAAACATGCCAAAACTAAGCTTCCAGACATTGCCAAGGCAGTGGAAAATTGAAAGGAGCAAGACACAACGTGGAGGGGAAGGTATGAGCAACATAATATGGACACTTAAAAAAACCTAAAATTAAAAAAGAAAAAATTTCCCCATATGCTATGAAGTGCAGGCACATGCAGCAAAGCTTGCCAGAATTGATCCCCGCTGAAGGCCAAAAGAGAAAAGAAGGACTTTCAAACAGGCTGGAATGGAGATACCAGCTACGGAATTGCAATTGGAGGAGAAAAAAAAAAAATTTGGGAAATTTGGGCAATTTAGTGACTCTAAGAAAATGGACCGGGATTATAGCAGAGCAGTGCAAAATACCAAAACATGCCAAAACTAAGCTTCCAGACATTGCCAAAGCAGTGGAAAATTGCAAGGAGCAAGACACAACGTGGAGGGGAAGGTATGAGGAACATAATATGGACACTTAAAAAAACCTAAAATTAAAAAAGAAAAAATTTCCCCATATGCTATGAAGTGCAGGCACATGCATCAAAGCTTGCCAGAATTGATCCCCGCTGAAGGCCAAAACAGAAAAGAAGGACTTTCAAACAGGCTGGAATGGAGATACCAGCTAAGGAATTGCAATTGGAGGAGGAAAAAAAAAAAATTTGGGAAATTTGGGCAATTTAGTGACTCTAAGAAAATGGACCGGGATTATAGCAGAGCAGTGCAAAATACCAAAACATGCCAAAACTAAGCTTCCAGACATTGCCAAAGCAGTGGAAAATTGCAAGGAGGAAGACACAACGTGGAGGGGAAGGTATGAGGAACATAATATGGACACTTAAAAAAACCTAAAATTAAAAAAGAAAAAATTTTCCCATATGCCATGAAGTGCAGGCACATGCAGCAAAGCTTGCCAGAATTGATCCCCGCTGAAGGCCAAAAGAGAAAAGAAGGACTTTCAAACAGGCTGGAATGGAGATACCAGCTACGGAATTGCAATTGGAGGAGAAAAAAAAAAAATTTGGGAAATTTGGGAAATTTAGTGACTCTAAGAAAATGGACCGGGATTATAGCAGAGCAGTGCAAAATACCAAAACATGCCAAAACTAAGCTTCCAGACATTGCCAAAGCAGTGGAAAATTGCAAGGAGCAAGACACAACGTGGAGGGGAAGATATAAAAGACATGGCATGGATGCTGAAAAAAAATGGAAAAAAAAAGAAAAAAATCTTTCCCAAAGTCAAAGGCATCAAAAGTCATGGCATGTCATCTAGGGCAGGGACATGCACCAAAGATTCCTCTCTTGGTCCCCATTGAAATCGCAAGATTCCGTTTCCCTTCCCGAAAGGAAATTTCATTTCCTTTCGGGAAGGAAACGGAATCTTGCGACCCCATAAAGAAAGGCTTACAAACGCTCTGGAAAGGAGATAGGATCAAATGAAATCCAATTGAAAAAAAGCCAAAAAAATGCAGAAAATTGGGAGTTTTAGTGTCTTCAAGAAATGGTCTGTGAGGAAATGAGCTGCATTGCAAAGGACCAAAACATGCCAAAACTAAGCTTCCAGACATTGCCAAAGCAGGGGAAAATGGCAAGGAGCAAGACACAACGTGGAGGAGAGGATAGGAGGAACATGATATAGACACTTAAAAATCTAAAATTAAAAAAGAAAAAATTTTCCCATATTCTATGAAATGGAGGCACATGCAGCAAAGCTTGCCAAAAGTGATCCCCGCTTAAGGCCAAAAGAGAAAAGAAGGACTTTCAAACAGGCTGGAATGGAGATACCAGCTAAGGAATTGCAATTGGAGGAGAAAAAAAAAAAATTTGGGAAATTTGGGCAATTTAGTGACTCTAAGAAAATGGACCGGGATTATAGCAGAGCAGTGCAAAATACCAAAACATGCCAAAACTAAGCTTCCAGACATTGCCAAGGCAGTGGAAAATTGCAAGGAGCAAGACACAACGTGGAGGGGAAGGTATGAGGAACATAATATGGACACTTAAAAAAACCTAAAATTAAAAAAGAAAAAATTTTCCCATATGCCATGAAGTGCAGGCACATGCAGCAAAGCTTGCCAGAATTGATCCCCGCTGAAGGCCAAAAGAGAAAAGAAGGACTTTCAAACAGGCTGGAATGGAGATACCAGCTACGGAATTGCAATTGGAGGAGAAAAAAAAAAAATTTGGGAAATTTGGGCAATTTAGTGACTCTAAGAAAATGGACCGGGATTATAGCAGAGCAGTGCAAAATACCAAAACATGCCAAAACTAAGCTTCCAGACATTGCCAAGGCAGTGGAAAATTGCAAGGAGCAAGACACAACGTGGAGGGGAAGGTATGAGGAACATAATATGGACACTTAAAAAAACCTAAAATTAAAAAAGAAAAAATTTCCCCATATGCTATGAAGTGCAGGCACATGCAGCAAAGCTTGCCAGAATTGATCCCCGCTGAAGGCCAAAAGAGAAAAGAAGGACTTTCAAACAGGCTGGAATGGAGATACCAGCTAAGGAATTGCAATTGGAGGAGAAAAAAAAAAAAATTTGGGAAATTTGGGCAATTTAGTGACTCTAAGAAAATGGTCCGGGATTATAGCAGAGCAGTGCAAAAAACCAAAACATGCCAAAACTAAGCTTCCAGACATTGCCAAAGCAGTGGAAAATTGCAAGGAGGAAGACACAACGTGGAGGGGCAGATATAAAAGACATGGCATGGATGCTTAAAAAAATGGAAAAAAAAAGAAAAAAATCTTTCCCAAAGTCAAAGGCATCAAAAGTCATGGCATGTCATCTAGGGCAGGGACATGCACCAAAGATTCCTCTCTTGGTCCCCATTGAAATCGCAAGATTTCGTTTCCTTCCCGAAAGGAAATGAAATTTCCTTTCGGGAAGGGAAACGGAATCTTGCGACCCCATAAAGAAAGGCTTACAAACGCTCTGGAAAGGAGATAGGATCAAATGAAATCCAATTGAAAAAAAGCCAAAAAAAATGCAGAAAATTGGGAGTTTTAGTGTCTTCAAGAAATGGTCTGTGAGGAAATGAGCTGCATTGCAAAGGACCAAAACATGCCAAAACTAAGCTTCCAGACATTGCCAAAGCAGGGGAAAATTGCAAGGAGGAAGACACACCGTGGAGGGGAAGGTATGAGGAACATAATATGGACAGTTAAAAAAACCTAAAATTAAAAAAGAAAAAATTTCCCCATATGCTATGAAGTGCAGGCACATGCAGAAAAGCTTGCCAAAAGTGATCCCTGCTGAACGCCAAAAGAGAAAAGAAGGACTTTCAAACAGGCTGGAATGGAGATACCAGCTAAGGAATTGCAATTGGAGGAGAAAAAAAAAAAAATTTGGGAAATTTGGGCAATTTAGTGACTCTAAGAAAATGGACCGGGATTATAGCAGAGCAGTGCAAAATACCAAAACATGCCAAAACTAAGCTTCCAGACATTACCAAAGCAGTGGAAAATTGCAAGGAGCAAGACACAACGTGGAGGGGAAGATATAAAAGACATGGCATGGATGCTTAAAAAAAATGGAAAAAAAAAGAAAAAAATCTTTCCCAAAGTCAAAGGCATCAAAAGTCATGGCATGTCATCTAGGGCAGGGACATGCACCAAAGATTCCTCTCTTGGTCCCCATTGAAATCGCAAGATTCCGTTTCCCTTCCCGAAAGGAAATTTCATTTCCTTTCGGGAAGGAAACGGAATCTTGCGACCCCATAAAGAAAGGCTTACAAACGCTCTGGAAAGGAGATAGGATCAAATGAAATCCAATTGAAAAAAAGCCAAAAAAATGCAGAAAATTGGGAGTTTTAGTGTCTTCAAGAAATGGTCTGTGAGGAAATGAGCTGCATTGCAAAGGACCAAAACATGCCAAAACTAAGCTCCCAGACGTTGCCAAAGCAGGGGAAAATGGCAAGGAGCAAGACACAACGTGGAGGAGAGGATAGGAGGAACATGGTATGGACACTTAAAAAAAATCTAAAATTAAAAAAGAAAAAATTTTCCCATATTCTATGAAATGGAGGCACATGCAGCAAAGCTTGCCAAAAGAGATCCCCGCTGAAGGCCAAAAGAGAAAAGAAGGACTTTCAAACTGGCTGGAATGGAGATACCAGCTAAGGAATTGCAATTGGAGGAGAATAAAAAAAAATTTGGGAAATTTGGGCAATTTAGTGACTCTAAGAAAATGGACCGGGATTATAGCAGAGCAGTGCAAAATACCAAAACATGCCAAAACTAAGCTCCAAGACATTGCCAAAGCAGGGGAAAATGGCAAGGAGGAAGACACAACGTGGAGGAGAGGATAGGAGGAACATGGTATGGACACTAAAAAATCTAAAATTAAAAAAGAAAAAATTTTCCCATATTCTATGAAATGGAGGCACATGCATCAAAGCTTGCCAGAATTGATCCCCGCTGAAGGCCAAAACAGAAAAGAAGGACTTTCAAACAGGCTGGAATGGAGATACCAGCTAAGGAATTGCAATTGGAGGAGGAAAAAAAAAAATTTGGGAAATTTGGGCAATTTAGTGACTATAAGTAAATGGACCGGGATTATAGCAGAGCAGTGCAAAATACCAAAACATGCCAAAACTAAGCTTCCAGACATTGCCAAAGCAGTGGAAAATTGCAAGGAGGAAGACACAACGTGGAGGGGAAGGTATGAGGAACATAATATGGACACTTAAAAAAACCTAAAATTAAAAAAGAAAAAATTTTCCCATATGCCATTAAGTGCAGGCACATGCAGCAAAGCTTGCCAGAATTGATCCCCGCTGAAGGCCAAAAGAGAAAAGAAGGACTTTCAAACAGGCTGGAATGGAGATACCAGCTACGGAATTGCAATTGGAGGAGAAAAAAAAAAAATTTGGGAAATTTGGGCAATTTAGTGACTCTAAGAAAATGGACCGGGATTATAGCAGAGCAGTGCAAAATACCAAAACATGCCAAAACTAAGCTTCCAGACATTGCCAAAGCAGTGGAAAATTGCAAGGAGCAAGACACAACGTGGAGGGGAAGATATAAAAGACATGGCATGGATGCTGAAAAAAAATGGAAAAAAAAAGAAAAAAATCTTTCCCAAAGTCAAAGGCATCAAAAGTCATGGCATGTCATCTAGGGCAGGGACAGGCACCAAAGATTCCTCTCTTGGTCCCCATTGAAATCGCAAGATTCCGTTTCCCTTCCCGAAAGGAAATTTCATTTCCTTTCGGGAAGGAAACGGAATCTTGCGACCCCATAAAGAAAGGCTTACAAACGCTCTGGAAAGGAGATAGGATCAAATGAAATCCAATTGAAAAAAAGCCAAAAAAATGCAGAAAATTGGGAGTTTTAGTGTCTTCAAGAAATGGTCTGTGAGGAAATGAGCTGCATTGCAAAGGACCAAAACATGCCAAAACTAAGCTTCCAGACATTGCCAAAGCAGGGGAAAATGGCAAGGAGCAAGACACAACGTGGAGGAGAGGATAGGAGGAACATGATATAGACACTTAAAAAATCTAAAATTAAAAAAGAAAAAATTTTCCCATATTCTATGAAATGGAGGCACATGCAGCAAAGCTTGCCAAAAGTGATCCCCGCTTAAGGCCAAAAGAGAAAAGAAGGACTTTCAAACAGGCTGGAATGGAGATACCAGCTAAGGAATTGCAATTGGAGGAGAAAAAAAAAAAATTTGGGAAATTTGGGCAATTTAGTGACTCTAAGAAAATGGACCGGGATTATAGCAGAGCAGTGCAAAATACCAAAACATGCCAAAACTAAGCTTCCAGACATTGCCAAGGCAGTGGAAAATTGCAAGGAGCAAGACACAACGTGGAGGGGAAGGTATGAGGAACATAATATGGACACTTAAAAAAACCTAAAATTAAAAAAGAAAAAATTTTCCCATATGCCATGAAGTGCAGGCACATGCAGCAAAGCTTGCCAGAATTGATCCCCGCTGAAGGCCAAAAGAGAAAAGAAGGACTTTCAAACAGGCTGGAATGGAGATACCAGCTACGGAATTGCAATTGGAGGAGAAAAAAAAAAAATTTGGGAAATTTGGGCAATTTAGTGACTCTAAGAAAATGGACCGGGATTATAGCAGAGCAGTGCAAAATACCAAAACATGCCAAAACTAAGCTTCCAGACATTGCCAAGGCAGTGGAAAATTGCAAGGAGCAAGACACAACGTGGAGGGGAAGGTATGAGCAACATAATATGGACACTTAAAAAAACCTAAAATTAAAAAAGAAAAAATTTCCCCATATGCTATGAAGTGCAGGCACATGCAGCAAAGCTTGCCAGAATTGATCCCCGCTGAAGGCCAAAAGAGAAAAGAAGGACTTTCAAACAGGCTGGAATGGAGATACCAGCTACGGAATTGCAATTGGAGGAGAAAAAAAAAAAATTTGGGAAATTTGGGCAATTTAGTGACTCTAAGAAAATGGACCGGGATTATAGCAGAGCAGTGCAAAATACCAAAACATGCCAAAACTAAGCTTCCAGACATTGCCAAAGCAGTGGAAAATTGCAAGGAGCAAGACACAACGTGGAGGGGAAGGTATGAGGAACATAATATGGACACTTAAAAAAACCTAAAATTAAAAAAGAAAAAATTTCCCCATATGCTATGAAGTGCAGGCACATGCATCAAAGCTTGCCAGAATTGATCCCCGCTGAAGGCCAAAACAGAAAAGAAGGACTTTCAAACAGGCTGGAATGGAGATACCAGCTAAGGAATTGCAATTGGAGGAGGAAAAAAAAAAAATTTGGGAAATTTGGGCAATTTAGTGACTCTAAGAAAATGGACCGGGATTATAGCAGAGCAGTGCAAAATACCAAAACATGCCAAAACTAAGCTTCCAGACATTGCCAAAGCAGTGGAAAATTGCAAGGAGGAAGACACAACGTGGAGGGGAAGGTATGAGGAACATAATATGGACACTTAAAAAAACCTAAAATTAAAAAAGAAAAAATTTTCCCATATGCCATGAAGTGCAGGCACATGCAGCAAAGCTTGCCAGAATTGATCCCCGCTGAAGGCCAAAAGAGAAAAGAAGGACTTTCAAACAGGCTGGAATGGAGATACCAGCTACGGAATTGCAATTGGAGGAGAAAAAAAAAAAATTTGGGAAATTTGGGCAATTTAGTGACTCTAAGAAAATGGACCGGGATTATAGCAGAGCAGTGCAAAATACCAAAACATGCCAAAACTAAGCTTCCAGACATTGCCAAAGCAGTGGAAAATTGCAAGGAGCAAGACACAACGTGGAGGGGAAGATATAAAAGACATGGCATGGATGCTGAAAAAAAATGGAAAAAAAAAGAAAAAAATCTTTCCCAAAGTCAAAGGCATCAAAAGTCATGGCATGTCATCTAGGGCAGGGACATGCACCAAAGATTCCTCTCTTGGTCCCCATTGAAATCGCAAGATTCCGTTTCCCTTCCCGAAAGGAAATTTCATTTCCTTTCGGGAAGGAAACGGAATCTTGCGACCCCATAAAGAAAGGCTTACAAACGCTCTGGAAAGGAGATAGGATCAAATGAAATCCAATTGAAAAAAAGCCAAAAAAATGCAGAAAATTGGGAGTTTTAGTGTCTTCAAGAAATGGTCTGTGAGGAAATGAGCTGCATTGCAAAGGACCAAAACATGCCAAAACTAAGCTTCCAGACATTGCCAAAGCAGGGGAAAATGGCAAGGAGCAAGACACAACGTGGAGGAGAGGATAGGAGGAACATGATATAGACACTTAAAAATCTAAAATTAAAAAAGAAAAAATTTTCCCATATTCTATGAAATGGAGGCACATGCAGCAAAGCTTGCCAAAAGTGATCCCCGCTTAAGGCCAAAAGAGAAAAGAAGGACTTTCAAACAGGCTGGAATGGAGATACCAGCTAAGGAATTGCAATTGGAGGAGAAAAAAAAAAAATTTGGGAAATTTGGGCAATTTAGTGACTCTAAGAAAATGGACCGGGATTATAGCAGAGCAGTGCAAAATACCAAAACATGCCAAAACTAAGCTTCCAGACATTGCCAAGGCAGTGGAAAATTGCAAGGAGCAAGACACAACGTGGAGGGGAAGGTATGAGGAACATAATATGGACACTTAAAAAAACCTAAAATTAAAAAAGAAAAAATTTTCCCATATGCCATGAAGTGCAGGCACATGCAGCAAAGCTTGCCAGAATTGATCCCCGCTGAAGGCCAAAAGAGAAAAGAAGGACTTTCAAACAGGCTGGAATGGAGATACCAGCTACGGAATTGCAATTGGAGGAGAAAAAAAAAAAATTTGGGAAATTTGGGCAATTTAGTGACTCTAAGAAAATGGACCGGGATTATAGCAGAGCAGTGCAAAATACCAAAACATGCCAAAACTAAGCTTCCAGACATTGCCAAGGCAGTGGAAAATTGCAAGGAGCAAGACACAACGTGGAGGGGAAGGTATGAGGAACATAATATGGACACTTAAAAAAACCTAAAATTAAAAAAGAAAAAATTTCCCCATATGCTATGAAGTGCAGGCACATGCAGCAAAGCTTGCCAGAATTGATCCCCGCTGAAGGCCAAAAGAGAAAAGAAGGACTTTCAAACAGGCTGGAATGGAGATACCAGCTACGGAATTGCAATTGGAGGAGAAAAAAAAAAAATTTGGGAAATTTGGGCAATTTAGTGACTCTAAGAAAATGGTCCGGGATTATAGCAGAGCAGTGCAAAAAACCAAAACATGCCAAAACTAAGCTTCCAGACATTGCCAAAGCAGTGGAAAATTGCAAGGAGGAAGACACAACGTGGAGGGGCAGATATAAAAGACATGGCATGGATGCTTAAAAAAATGGAAAAAAAAAGAAAAAAATCTTTCCCAAAGTCAAAGGCATCAAAAGTCATGGCATGTCATCTAGGGCAGGGACATGCACCAAAGATTCCTCTCTTGGTCCCCATTGAAATCGCAAGATTTCGTTTCCTTCCCGAAAGGAAATGAAATTTCCTTTCGGGAAGGGAAACGGAATCTTGCGACCCCATAAAGAAAGGCTTACAAACGCTCTGGAAAGGAGATAGGATCAAATGAAATCCAATTGAAAAAAAGCCAAAAAAAATGCAGAAAATTGGGAGTTTTAGTGTCTTCAAGAAATGGTCTGTGAGGAAATGAGCTGCATTGCAAAGGACCAAAACATGCCAAAACTAAGCTTCCAGACATTGCCAAAGCAGGGGAAAATTGCAAGGAGGAAGACACACCGTGGAGGGGAAGGTATGAGGAACATAATATGGACACTTAAAAAAACCTAAATTAAAAAAGAAAAAATTTCCCCATATGCTATGAAGTGCAGGCACATGCAGCAAAGCTTGCCAGAATTGATCCCCGCTGAAGGCCAAAAGAGAAAAGAAGGACTTTCAAACAGGCTGGAATGGAGATACCAGCTACGGAATTGCAATTGGAGGAGAAAAAAAAAAAATTGGGGAAATTTGGGCAATTTAGTGACTCTAAGAAAATGGACCGGGATTATAGCAGAGCAGTGCAAAATACCAAACATGCCAAAACTAAGCTTCCAGACATTGCCAAAGCAGTGGAAAATTGCAAGGAGGAAGACACAACGTGGAGGGGAAGATATAAAAGACATGGCATGGATGCTTAAAAAAAATGGAAAAAAAAAGAAAAAAATCTTTCCCAAAGTCAAAGGCATCAAAAGTCATGGCATGTCATCTAGGGCAGGGACATGCACCAAAGATTCCTCTCTTGGTCTCCATTGAAATCGCAAGATTCCGTTTCCCTTCCCGAAAGGAAATTTCATTTCCTTTCGGGAAGGAAACGGAATCTTGTGACCCCATAAAGAAAGGCTTACAAACGCTCTGGAAAGGAGATAGGATCAAATGAAATCCAATTGAAAAAAAGCCAAAAAAATGCAGAAAATTGGGAGTTTTAGTGTCTTCAAGAAATGGTCTGTGAGGAAATGAGCTGCATTGCAAAGGACCAAAACATGCCAAAACTAAGCTCCCAGACGTTGCCAAAGCAGGGGAAAATGGCAAGGAGGAAGACACAACATGGAGGGGAAGGTATGAGGAACATGGTATGGACACTTAAAAAAAACTAAAATTAAAAAAGAAAAAATTTTCCCATATTCTATGAAGTGCAGGCACATGCAGCAAAGCTTGCCAGAATTGATCCCCGCTGAAGGCCAAAACAGAAAAGAAGGACTTTCAAACAGGCTGGAATGGAGATACCAGCTAAGGAATTGCAATTGGAGGAGAAAAAAAAAAATTTGGGAAATTTGGGCAATTTAGTGACTCTAAGAAAATGGACCGGGATTATAGCAGAGCAGTGCAAAATACCAAAACATGCCAAAACTAAGCTTCCAGACATTGCCAAAGCAGTGGAAAATTGTAAGGAGGAAGACAAAACGTGGAGGAGAGGATATGAGGAACATAATATGGACAGTTAAAAAAACCTAAAATTAAAAAAGAAAAAATTTCCCCATATGCTATGAAGTGCAGGCACATGCAGCAAAGCTTTCCAGAATTGATCCCTGCTGAAGGCCAAAACAGAAAAGAAGGACTTTCAAACAGGCTGGAATGGAGATACCAGCTAAGGAATTGCAATCGGAGGAGAAAAAAAAAAAATTTGGGAAATTTGGGCAATTTAGTGACTCTAAGAAAATGGACCGGGATTATAGCAGAGCAGTGCAAAATACCAAAACATGCCAAAACTAAGCTTCCAGACATTGCCAAAGCAGTGGAAAATTGCAAGGAGCAAGACACAATGTGGAGGGGAAGATAGAAAAGACATGGCATGGATGCTTAAAAAAATTGGGAAAAAAAAGAAAAAAATCTTTCCCAAAGTCAAAGGCATCAAAAGTCATGGCATGTCATCTAGGGCAGGGACATGCACCAAAGATTCCTCTCTTGGTCCCCATTGAAATCGCAAGATTCCGTTTCCCTTCCCGAAGAAGGCAAAGCTTGCCAAAAGTGATCCCCGCTGTAGGCCAAAAGAGAAAAGAAGAAAACATTGGTTTATACAATTTTAAACCATCATGATATGGAAGAATTCTTTTGTCCCTCACTATGGTGGAAGAACTATTTGGATCACAGATCATTTACAATGAAATACTTTACCTTTTTAGGATGCTTTCAGTCAATTTTATATCCTCATTGCTTATTCATTGTAAACAGTAATTTTTCAGCGAAGGGAAAGTGTGTGGTATATCTGCATTATGTTCAAACCCAATTCCTACTAAAGGCCAGGCTGAACCCCAGTAAATAATGTCCTGAATGATATTTTGCCGCCTTCTTTGGCACTTGATGAAATCCTAACATGAGGAAGTGTGGAAATACAGAGATTTTGTCCCATGTAGAAACCCATCCCATGTATTTTATGCTGTAATTCTTCTCTCTTTTAAAATTTGCTATCTTCTGCATAGTTTTCATTAACCTGTTACAGTAGTGAAAATCAGAGATCAAGGTAATTTTGTAACACTTTGATTTTACCCCAAGAGCTGAGGGAAAACTTGCTCCTATACTTCATTCTGAGTTTCTTCTAGATTCAAACTTTGTTTCTCTACCATCAAGAGTCTCCTGTGTTGCTGCTCAAAGCCCCATCCAACCTGACCTTGAATACTTTCAGGGATGGGACACCCACTACTTCTCTGGGCAACCTGTTCCAGTGTTCCATCACCCCCACAGTAAAAAATGTCTTCCTTTCATCTAATATGTGTCAGAAGTATTAAATCTAGGCATATAAACTTTGAGGAAAGGTTTGAAATTCTTTTGATTTGAATCACATTTTATATGAATACTGACTTACAGGTGACTAAAATATGTTGATGGGCATTTGAGCTGACACTTTTTGAAAAGGTGCATGGAATTTAAAATTAAAACCAGCACCATTAAAAGCTTTGTGCCGTTTTCTTTTTCCTCTGGTATTCAAAATTGCATATATCAAATATCTGTGCTTCATACAAAGCTCTTAGACACTCTCAGAAAAAAGCTTTTCTTTCAGACTAAGTTGCAGTTTACGTAGAACACTAGTACTAGTGAAGGTTTTTCTGGGCATAGGGGGAACACCTTCTCATTGGATTTGTGTGCAGAATGCATTTTATCCAAACTGGAAAATTGATCCCAGCTGTGTTCTAGTCATCATTCTTACTGCATCAGGCCTGAAGATTCTGTGAAAAGTAGCCTGTGGACCTTGAACATAGCTCATGTGAAACAGATGAGAGGCGATGGAGAAGTTGAGGGAGAGAATAAAGAGCATATGGCCCAGTACAGACTAACAATTGTTTGGCACCCTTTAAAGGCTGTGTTTGACAAGCAGGGCTGAAGCAGGTCTGCAAAATATCCGGGAGATCAAAATCCATTGAAGCAAATTGCCCTGGCCAGTCACCTTGCTGCCGATAATTCCCTCTCCATACCAGCTGATCAGGCCTAACAATGCTGCTGCAGAAGTATTGTGAAAAAGGTAGGCATATTTTCACAGATGCAGGGGAAAATCCCCTTGGATGATGGTTCCAAGGGATTACTTGATGGAGCAAGTTATGTACCCTTATCTACCGTGCAATATCTAAGTTGGTGAGTTCACTATCTGTCAGCATCACTTTAGAAAATAAATGTTTGATCCACAAAAAAATATTTCATATCTCCTGTCTACCTGCTTCATTTCAACCAATGAATAGGCTACGTTCCATCAGCAAAGGGTTTATGATCCTATGTTTCTTTAAACTGTGGTAATTCTTTATTTTTTTCTAAATCAGACACTGTCTATTCATAAGATTCAGATGTCCATGGCAGGGGTGTAAATAAATTCACATGTTAAAAAATAACCTTCTTCTTGTTATCTTTTTATTAAATTACTGACATGTAACATCAGTCTGAGAGCTGAAGAAAACCCCTTCATTTGCTGTTTGCCAAGTATCATCTATGTGATACAAATTCTGCTTGAGAAATCACACCCGTACATTGCCATGTAGCACTACTAGTAATGCTTTCACAACCTTTTCTTCATCATTAGGTCTTTTGGTGAAGTGAATGATTAGAACATAAGCAAGGGCATTTGTTCAAGATGCTCCAGAAAGAGCTGTGGTCTGTTCTCTTCTTTGCTGCCTATGTTAGCACTGAGCTGCAAAAAATGAAAGATTACTAGGAAAAGTGTTACTTTCAGTCTAAACTTGTAAATGATGTTTGGAATACCCTGTTAAATGACAAGGTGCTCTTTTAAAATATGGCATCTTAAGGGAAAATGTCAGCTTTAAAAAGGTTTTGAGACAGTTGCTTCTGGAAAAAAAAAAAAAAACAACAAAAGAATTGGAGGCATCTAAGGTCTTTAGGCATACTATTTTGAAGATTGATTCAAACCACAGTTTCTTCATATAGGAAGAGCAGAGGACCATAGATGCAACCCATTTGAAAATGGATTTCTATATGTTTCTGGTTGGGATTACCAGACATCATTTCTTGTGAAGTCGAGGGACTGCAGTTAGCACTCCAATAATTTCCTTCCCTGAAATTCAACTGCATTTGCTCCTTTTTCCAGAGTCCCCATTTATTATCTATCTATGCATTAGAATATTCCATTAGAGTGTGTGACTCATACTTGCTAGTTAAAATTAGCTGGAACGGAATGGATAGTTACAGTTGCTTGTATGCAATAGTCTTATTTTGGCAAGTTTTCTTTAGACAATGTTGAAGCAGCACTAGCAAATAGGAAGTACAGCTTGCAGCAGGGAAGGACACTCTTCTGCTTTCTCAAGTTTCCTGTAGTTAAATAGACGCCAAAAGGCTTTTCCTAGTACTACTACTGTCTTGTAGGAATACTTGATCTAATCCTATCTTTGATCAAATTACGAATGGGTTACTTTTCTACAAGGCAGAACATTTTTCTTTTAATAATATGTATTTTGTAAGGTGGAAACATGAACTTGTGCACCAGTCACGTGGAATGTACTCCTTATTAAGTTTCACAACCTTCTTTAGAAAATATTGACTGTGTGTAACTTCAAAAGAAGAATTCTGGGCATCTTCATTCTATTGATGTAATTGTTTTTCTGCCATGCTGGTATTGTTTTCTATCATTTTTACCAACAGAAATATTTTTCCCTGACACCTATGGAAAAGACCTATGTTTACTCAACAGTGCGGCATCAGTACATTGTTTAGAATGATTTCAACGTGGTCCCAAACATATCGGACAGCTAGACAGCAGAGGTTAGCAACAGGGAATGGGAATAACTTCTGAACCGTTTCAGTAGATTTCCCAGGAAGGGAAAATTGCTTTCTGCCACTGCAAATTTTCCCAGAGATTTTGTCTGGTTAAGAGTTGCATCAAAAGAGTATTTTTGCACAAACCTTGGGGCAAGCTCTGTCTCCGATTTACTAGTGAATGCAAAGAGGGTGAAAGTGCTGCTTCAAAGCCCTCTGTGTGCTTTCTGTACCAAGAGGGGGGGTGACCCCAGAAATAAGTTTTGATCTCTCTTCAGAACACAAGGCATGTCATCACCTCATTCATCTTCTTCTGGGACTCATAGCATCTTAAGACTAAGAAGCTCTCTTGCTTGCTGAAGTGCGTTCAGCAAAAAAACCTTGTCTCATCAGCAAATTTGAACACAACTACAGTCGAGTCAATTCCAATGCTGGCAGGGCAATACTCTACCCCACTAGTAACACGCCACTATTAGAAGACTGTGTAAAACTATTTTTGTACAAAGTAATCGGAGGGAAAAATAGAATTGGGAAGAACTGCACATTGTTCTGGAAAAAAGTCTCCTGCCTCAGTCTTACAGACATCATTTGCTGGTATCATTTTTAATAGTTGGGGCTTTTTAAATTTTGTAGAAGAAAAAATATTACTGCACCTTTATGTTTCCTTAATAGAAGTACAGCCATTTCTTAATAGATTAGAAGTAAGCCATTTGAATATGTACAAATGGTCTTTTCAAATACATATGCTATAGCACACTGTGAAAGTAATTAGCTATAAAGAGAAATCTAAAGGTTTAAAAAGATTTTGGAAGAAAGTAAGTCTAAGGTGATAGAAGAAGAAGAAGAAAACAGGAGTTTTCTTCTGGTGAAAAAAAACCAAACGGAGGACCTTGTACAGTGGAGATGTATTATCTGACTTCCTGAAAAACTGAGTAGGTTTGCTATTGCCAATGGTTTTCATTAGGAAGGAAGAGATTCCTTTGGCAAAAAAACCCCTTCAAATTGACTTGACAAAAATGTTATGACACTTAACTTCACCAATCCTGAAGAAAAATTCTCATCACTTGATCTGGAAATCATGATGGTAATGGAGACAAGGATGTCTAAGCCATGCCATCAGGAACATAAAAAAGCATTAGAATGCAGGTAAGACTGAGCTCCTGAACTAGTGTGAAGAGAATGCAACAAAGACATTTTCCTTTAAGAGTCTTCAGGATGGAAGGCAGAGCAAATTTTTTCATGGGAAGTATTTCTGAATAGAATGAATCTTCAAAATAACATTGTTTTCCAAAACCTGTTTACAGTATCTCTTACCATGATACACAGTTCCTATGAATAGAAAAAGCAAAGCACTTTTTTCCAAACTGTTGTGAACTCTTAAGCAATCTACAATAAAAATAGTATTTTTTCATGCTGGGAATGATGTTAATTACAAAAAAGCCTTGTAGCACACTTGGCACTGTAGTCTCTTGATTAGCATAGCTTTTTATTCATCAAACACATTTCACATTGACTATTTTTCTCTTTTAAATAACGGCGTCTTTGTACTTATGCAGCATCCATGAAGAATTTCTTGGGTGTTATTTTGTACCTGATCCTAAATGGCAGGTTCTGCATTCTGCCATCTGTCTAGCTTTGCCATTTGATGCAGCTTCTGAGAGGTATTTTCAGAATCGAGGACTACTTGCAAGAATGATGCTAAATCCATGCATTTTACTCCTTGGTTAATGCAAAACTATTTTTCCTTTACAGTTCAATGAGAACAGGAAAATAATGATGGTGAGTTCAATCCTTAGAGTAATACAAAGAGGACTATTATCATCATTAGAAACCAAGCAAGGTGTATTTATTGCACATGCAGTATACTCACTAATGCAAATTACTCTGTAAATTCAAAAGGAATCTGTATCATAGGAGTGGATGGAATGTTTCTATTGATATTTTGCTTAAAGCAGAAAATTAATTCTTTTGACAGCCAACTCATGATTGCAAGCTCACTTTCAACTACAGCTTTCAAACAGATGAAACGTGTCTGTTTATAAAACGATACAGTACAGTACACAATAGCAAGTCAGGTCATAGACATTCAAAAGAAAAAAACAGATCAAAGGACACATTCATTCCCATCTACAAGCCCTCAAGAGTGTACAGATCAAATGTCCCCAGAAAACTAGGCTGGTGGCGCAAATTCTCTATGTTGGCACCAGAAGAAGCAGCTGCTATCTTTATAGGATGCAATCTTGCTTACATCACCCTTCAGAGCAATCTTCTGTACCCCTGCCCAATACACCTTCTGCTCTATTCCTTGGACTTCACATTTGCATTTCTACAGAGTCCTGTCCTGCAAACTGACTCAAAGTTCAGGTAATAGATTTCCAAGATTTAGAAATGTTGTGTGAGGTTTATTTATTTCATATTTCCTTCCATCTAAGCAAACTGTAACTTTCGGAAGTGAAATATTTCGAGTATGTCACGTGTATTTTAATGTTAGCTCTGCTTCACATTCAAACTTCTCACAGACCCCTGTGATGCCTTGCTGCAAAAATATATAGCTGCCAAGAGTGGTTGTGGGAAGTTAGAATTGCCAGAAAACCATACAAACAATCTAACAATAGAGCCTTGGATTTCTGAATATAATTGCACCATGTAAAGTCAAAATATAATATTTCAATGATTTTATATAATGATGAGTGTGGGCTAGAGAGAATCCAGATAGAATTTTATTTTTTTAAACAGTTCCGGGAAAAACATGGCCTTGACTTGGAAGTATAGCACGAAATATTTTTATACAGCATGAGTTCTCATTACCTAATCATATGATTTGTAGACCTGAATTGGAAACCAGGAAATAAACAAAGAAAAATATTCAAGCTATAAAAGATGGGAGTTTAAAATTTTCTTTGCATTTCTGATTAAAGCTATTAGGTAGCTAAATGGTCACCCATGATTTTAAAAAGCATCTGGACATTAAAAATAGGTAAATTTCTGCGGGACTTGGATGTCAGCTATTCCTGAAAAGCTTTATTTCACTGCTTTCCAACCCTGAATCAATCCACTTAAACGCAGCTGTATTTCAGATGCTCAGTGGAACTGTCCATGTAATGCATATAGTTGACAAATAGTCTGCAGAAAAAGCTAGATCCATTTGAAGATCTTTTTCTGTAAATGGTATTCACGTTATTTGTACAAACACACAGATGGGATTTCTGCTGTCTTCTTCAGGCCACTTCCTCCAGAGAGCTCTCCATCAAATCTCTCTAGTTCTACTCTTCTGGTGATCCAAAGTCAGCACTGGGATGGTCCAACTGCACGAATTACTGTCTGCTAGAGGTGTACCCCGAGGGCTTCTGTGTGCAGCATCACGTGAGCCCTACTAATGTCACCCTGTTGGTATAAACTGAGCTAGCTGGACCTTAAGGGACAAGATTGTGCACTGATATTGTAATAGAAATTAGGTACTAAGAAGGAGGCTGGAAGATTTAAATATTTCTGCCTCCAGCTTAAGCAACACTAAATCTTGGTCTTTATCTGAAAAACTAGGTGAATTAGCCTATTTGGCATTCCTATGCCAAAAATGTCAGTAATACAACAAGAACCGTCAAAAGAGTAACAATTCCAATCATTACTTTGTAAAAATAATTCATTGGAAGAAGTCGGGAAGAAGGATGAAACATGCCAATATCCTACCCTGAGAACCATTCTGTTGATTTGCACAGGTTTCTTATTATATACCCATCTAATGCATTGGACATGCATGCTTGTGATGACACAAATACTTGCAAAGCTTACCAGATAAACCATGTTCTCTTCAGACAGCAAAACATTGCTTGATGGTTGTGTTTGCTAATTACATTTAGACTCAATGTTCTTAAAGGTCTTTTCCAACCAAAGTGATTCCATCATTCTCTAAATCGCAGATCCTGCTTGTCTTGGTTTAGGGCAAATTTGGCAGCAATCCTCAAGAAGGGGTGATTTATTAAAAATATTGATCTAGTACTGATATCCAACTGTGACGGACCAAGGCTCTCTAACAGTTCAAAATTAGAAAGTGTATGTTTATTGCAACGCTGGGCAGCGTGCGGGATAGCTCCCAAATACACACTGTGATTTAGAGGTGATAACAGAGTCTTTTTATCTATACAAGTATTGAATACCCAAAAGACAAATACATATTCATAATTTAGGTACATCCCATCATTCCTCACTTCGTATGGTAATTAGTTCAAAAGCTATTTAGCATGCGTAGTTTGTTCCTCAAAATGAATCGGTGGTCCCTTTCATGGGGAGGGGTTCCAAAATGAGGAAATAAATGAAGTCTTCCTGGTTCTGAACTTTCTACATTTTCAATGCAAATATGACAAATGAACCCATTGGTAGAACTCCCATTCCCCATCTTCAATTGGTTTCAGAACAGAGGTGGCCTACAATTGTCTTATGTTCCTAAAAGCTATTTATGAGTTTCTATATTCTTCATGATAAACCCAGCTAAGCAAACATGATGTTGACAAGCAATCAATTATTAGTTAACTACTAACTCTTAACTTCAACAAGGCCTACCTATTTATTTTGATAAACTCTAATAAGGCTTATCTCTAACTAAAACCTCAGCTCCTCTAAAATCCCTAAATTTCTTTAAAGTTTATGTCTCAGGGGGCCCCCCCCAGAAAGCCCACCTACACGGCCCCTCCCCTCAACTGGTCTGGGAAACATTTCCTCTGAGAGAAGTGGAAAAAATCTGTTTATTTACCAGGGAAAGCACCCCCCAGCACAAAAAATGAACAATACCAGATGACAAAACTCAATCGCCGCTCTGAAGAGACAACAAATTCAGAAAGTCTCTCCTGTGGATGCTTGCTCTGTTATCAATCCCTCCGGCACTAGGAAAGGCTGCTGCCCAGAGTAGGCCCCCATAGGCCTGGAGCAGGTTTGAACAGTTCCAAGAAAAGGGAAAGAAAAAAGACAGTCCAGGGAAAACTCTGCCTCAGCCAGCTAAACCAACTGAAAAGCAAAGAACACTCTGTTCTGCTCCATCAGTGCCCAGACAACACAGTGCAGCACAGAATGTGGAGCAGTGTTGCTTTTAGAAGAGTGAGTGCAGCCTGTGATAACAAACTCCGTACTTCTTCTTCTCCCCACCTTTGCTCTCAGAAGCAGTCTTGAAGGCAGAGAATATAATATCCAGCATTAACAGAACAGATGGCTGGGGATACAACATCATAAAGTCACCCTAGGACACTGCTCTACTGAGATATGTCACCAGACTATGCTAAGACAAAGTTTTGGAACTGCTAATTAAAATTCTACTATCACAGTGAAGCTGAGGAGGAAATACAGCTCACTCCAGTTACCTTGTGGCATGCCAATACTTCCTTTCAATCACAATGGTTTTCATCTTTAAGTCCGTGACATCACAGGCATAATTCAACATCTTTTGGGCAGGAAGGAAGATATTCTTCTTCTCATTATTCTGATGGGTAAGCTGAAATGCAAAGCAGTTAATTCAAAGTGAAACAGCGATAAAGTCAATAGTAAAACTCACCACAGTTTTGTTTACCAACCCAAGTCCTTACGATCCCAAAATACAAGAACAGCTGTAAAAGCCTTGTGGTTTCTTAATTTTTTCCTATACCTACATGGGAGGGTAAGGGATAAATGATCCCAAACAATGGTAATCCACAACAAAGCATTCTTGACATCATATTCAGCTTTTGCATAGCGAGCTCTTCACCTGATCAAGTTATTCCATTGCAATAGTTTGGGGAGTATCTTAGAGGGCTGCCTGTTGTTGGTTTAAACCATCTTGATCATTCAGGAACCCAGTAGCAATGAGAAAGTTCAAAATAAGATAGTGCTACACATTGATTTTCCTATATGACAGACATATTTCTACAAGACAGAAGGCTGACCTAATGCTTCCCTACAACATGGCTGAAGTGGCATCCTGTTCCCCATAGGTTTTTCCGTTTAATTTTAGCAGCTTTCTTACTAGATTAATGAGCTGAACTAACTCAAAAAGGAATCAGATAAGTGCCAGAGCTTTAAAACAAACAACAACAACAACAACAACAAAAAAGATGCAAAATGGTGATTTGTGGGTGCGTTTGAAAACAGAAATTTTTTTGTATTTTTCATAGAGACATGGCATTCTCTAGAATGATATTGCTCCAACGGTTTGAGTTTGGTTTTCTTTTTCCCCCTCAATTGTAAATGTTATGCATTCTTTTTGGCCATTTCAGTAAATAGATTTTCTGATACGTGTGAAAGACAGTCTAAAGTTCCCCTCATTTGCCTCATGACCATTCCCAGGACAGACACTGGGACCCTAAAGACACCGATGGGAATTCTGGCCTGCCAGTAATGGATGAACACCAAAAATCCTGAGGCCCCTGAGCAGAATTCTGGCCTGCCAAGTGATTGTTCACAGCTGTGTCTTCAGTGACTGCTTCTAGCAGGGCCTGCCAAAGGGCGACCCGGCCTATATGCTTGCACCTGCTTCACGACAATAGACCAGGAATTTTCCCACCTCTTGGCCAGATGAACTTGCTGGGGCAACTTGGTAGCCCCCCCATGGAAAATCCTTCATCTCCACTACCAGCGTGAGGCACCGAGGTTGAAGCCCCCCTACCAAGGACTGAGACTGAGACACCTGTAATTCTGATGCAGGGGTGCTGGCCTGACTGAAGCAGGATGCCTGCTGAGTGTTGCCTACAGATGTGCCTACAGGACCTAGACTGGTTTCCCCCAGAAAGCAGTCCTGAAACAGTGGGTCCCACTCACTGCTGATACTGACTTATCCTGCTGAGAACATGGACTGTCTGTACCCGTCTTCAATATCTTTTTCCCCCTCAGCAATTTCAATAGACTTCTTCTTCTTCTTGATTGTATCCGTTCCCCCTCAGCCATTTCAAGATTCTGTTTCCCCCCTCAGCAATGGACTATAATAGAACCTTGAGTTAACCAGGACTTAACCTTGAGTTAACCAGGCAGGGCCATTTTCTTCCCAACGTGACTAGGCAAACTCTGTCAGCTTGACTATGAGGACTTAGTCTCTCCACATTTGGTAGCTATACTCCTGTCTTGGTTCAGGGTAAATTTTGGGGAGAACCCCCAAAGGGGCTCCTCTAGGAAAGCAGATTCATTTGGCCCCTCCCCTATGAAATATTAATCCCAATATTACCGGGTGGGACGTGCCTGGGCTCATCTGACCCTTGCTGCTGGGCCAAAGGCGGCAGCTGTGATGTTTCACCTCAGAGATACATTTGGCCGGCTGGATCGTGCAGCTAGGCACTCGCAACAAATCCAGGCATAGTAGAAACTCAGTTTACCTCTGGTGGAAAAAGTTCAGGGGACGGTGAAGAGAAAAAGGAGAGGATTCTGCTGTAGAGTTTTAATCTAGAGTTTATTCCAGGATGACAGACCTCTGAATCTTGTAACAGCTCCCAACAGAATCCAGACCGCATGGTCCCATGTCCTTTTAAGCCCGGGGACAGGGGGAGGGAAAGGCACAGGTGAGCCACCAACCAGGTGGGAGGAGGGGAAGGCTCAAAGGATAAAGACACTTGGACAGGCCAATGAGCCCGGACCTGAGGGGCTTCTTTTGAACTTCTGCCAACCACACCATGACCCTGCTGGAATGTTAAGATTGATGGACAGCACTTAGCAGGAGGGCAAAGGGGGAGGGGAAAGGACAGATTTCACCTATCCCAACACCTGCGGGATTTTCCTTTTTCCTGAAACAGGAAATGGCGTCACTCTGCAACACTCCCCCCAACTGGTCCAGGAGAAAATAGCTCCTTGGAAAGAGGTGGAAAAAACCTGTTTATTAAACAATAAAACTGAAACAATATTGAACAATAAAACCCCTTGTTGCTCCAAAAGAGATGACAAACTGAGAAAGTCCCCTCCCTCGGTTGCAGTTCAGCTCACACAGGCTCTTATCAGTCCCTCTGGTGCTGGAAATGTTGCGGGCCAGGCCCGGCCTGGTGGGCCACAGGTGCTAGCTGCCGGTGCTCTTCTGGGTGTTCAGTCCAGAGCAGGTTTCAAGAGGTCCAAAGAAAAGGGAAAAAAGAAAAGAAACCACAGTCCAGGGAACTTCCTTGCCTCAGCAAGCTAAAACTAACTAAAAGCAAAGGAGAGCTCTGTCCCACTGTCTGTTCATCCACAGACAACACAGTCCAGGAGCAGGAATGTGGAGGAGTGAGTGCAGTGTCTGAAAACAAACTGCTGCTTCTTCTCTCCCCCCTTCACTCTCTGCAACAAGTCTTAAAGGTGCAAAACTTATTATGCAGCATAAACAGAACAAGATGATTGGGGTTAAAAGCATCATATAATCAGCTTAGGACAACTCCCTCTCTCTTTCTCCCCCTCTTTTCTATTCTTTTCCTCTCCCTAATTCCTTTCATGCGTTTGCTGTGGTCATTCTATAAAGGTGCATTTGTTTGGATTGATACTGCAATCCCCTTTCCAGGTTGTCTGTTGCACTCCGAGATCAGTTAACCAACCATCACCACCCCCATTGGTATGAGCGGATCGTGACATTAAATTGGCATCATGGACAGGATTCTGATAGACAGAAGGGTCTGCAAGGCTGTTTGTAGTCTGTAACAGGGGAAGGACGATTTGCTTCAGCCACACCTAGCCCTTCATCGCGAAAGGGTTGAACGAAGCTGGAAAGCAAGGAAAGCTCTTCGAATTTCCCACAAACTGCGCACGCCCAGGTGAAATACGCCCCCATACTCTATTGAGAGTTCTGTCTTTAGAATTTCCCAAAAAAATCTCTTAGCGCAAAAGGGGAAACTGTTTTTGTTTATGTGTGAATTTGGACTGTCTGGGAAGGAAGGGACAACTTGAAGGAGCTAAGCAGGGCCTCCCAGGGAGATTTGGTCTCTTCACCCAGCCAGGGAAGCAAAGGGGAACACAGCAAAGGCTGTGAGATTGTCTAACTTAAGTTTGCACCTCCCTGTCATGGTTTTGGTCCCTTCATAAAATGACTGAAAACTCTAGCACAGAAGTTAAAGCTGAATTTTCTGCTCTGCTTGCTAAATAGAATGCCAAGCCTTCTCCAAGGGGGGGAGGTTTGGGTAGAGAACAGCTGGTTTAATTTAGAAAATGTCATAGATAGAATTTGTTCTTTACAACATGAAACAGAAGTTAAACTGGGCAAAAATAAAACCATCCTCTGCTCAGTTTTGGCAGCTTGTCTCACAGCAGCCATAGAAACCCTTTTTAAGCAAAGAAACGAGGAAATAGCAAGAATAGATTCCCTTCAAAACCTAGTTGAAATTTTGCAGAAAGAATTAAAGGAAGATAGAAATGAGATCTATATGTTGCGAGCTGCCCTTAGAGAGGAACTTGCTAAGAATTCACATCATATTGATTCCTCTACAGAGCCAGAGGAAAAGGAAACTCCTGACATGAAACAAATCTATCCCCGTCAGGAACTTGAGGCAGTAAAAAATTGGAGCGAATACTGCTGTCCTCGCTTGAGACCCTTGGTTCAAACAGAATAGAACTATATTAATGATGAGGATTGTTGGAATGTTGGGGGACATAAGACAGATGATGCACTTTGGACCTGGTTAACATAAGAGATTTGATAACAGGATGCCTTGGCATAAACAAACGGAACTTTGAAAATTCGACCTGGATTGCAAGAAGATTAAATCAAACGGGTTTACTGGCAAAAGAAAATCGCATTAAACTCTGCAAGCAAGAGATGTTGTTATATGCGTAAGTTTGTGTATGTGATTTTAACCTAATCATTGTAGTACACATTACTAGTCTCCCTGAAATGGTATATAAGTGCTTGTATCCCACAATAAAATTGGATTCTGATTACCGAGTGGGTCTCCCTGTCTCTCTGCATTGCCGAAAGAGGATCTTGACCCACATATCACAACTAAACAAATACCGTTCAGTGCTACCGAATTAGCTAAGCTGTAAAAAGAATTTGGGCGCCTCCCACAAGAATCAGAGACAGAATATGTCTTCCGAGTGTCCCTCGATGGTGGAGATCAAATTAAATTAACCGGAGGCCAGTGGGTACTGGGGACATGGAGCCTTCTTCATAACAGGAGATAAGGAGGTAAGAGTGATGCGTGGTCCCTGACACAGGGTGCGTCTTTCTGGGCCGGGAGAATGAATCCTTTGGAAAGGGGTGACCCCCTGGCAATCGTTGACACCACCGACCAGCTCTTAGAAAGTGTCCACAAAGCCGCCTGCCTGCAAATGATTCATGAAAAGAAATTAGTTCCTGGTTTTGAATGCCCAATGCAATTACCTGTGAAGCCAGAACTAATGACCAGTTGAACTCGTGGGCTTCCAGAAACACTTAAACATACAGCAATGACTCTACAGAAAACCATAATGGCTTTGAATCCTGTAGAAAGACTAGATAAGATTCCTCAGGAATTCCCCTGACCAAAGTGGACCTAGAGATCCTGGCTTCACTCCCTACTCTTCCCCCTCACAGCCCTCAGCTTCTCAATCTGATTCACCTGCCAGTAGTGATAAAGTTTGGACATGAGCTGAAGTTGCAGTAGATCTAATTAATTATTGTAGACAATATGGAGCTATAAAAACCCCGGCATAGAAATCAGAAAATAACAAAGGTGTTTGGTTTATTGGGGCTCCTCACAGTGAAAATATAGAGAAAGGAAAACAGATCTCTAACTGCCACCGTTGGTGGTTGTTGGGAATTCAAAAGTGGGTCCCCAAAGAGGTGATGGATGGTTTGCCCCTTGAGAAATTGCAGAAAATAATAAATAATTGGCACCAGCGAAAACCGAATCCATTGGCTCAACCCAGTGCACCCCTCCCTTCTCAGGGACAAAAACTAACCCTCCCCCAGCCTCTCCCACAGAGCACAGGCAGTGAACCAAAACCAACAGGGTTTTCAGGAAACAAATCTCTCTGCCACTTACAGGCGGGCAAAGGGGCGGAGCTTGGGTTTATTTAAGAATGCTTACTAAAAATAAATCAGGATATAAATTAAGCCCAGCTATCACGGGCCTCCACAGGCTCCTAGTAACCTTTTTGATTGACATTGGGGCTCAAATCTCTGCACTAACAAAAAAGGATGCCCAGAGGTGTGGAATTGTTCCAACTAAGAGACAATGCTGTGTTCTTAATGCTCTGGGAACTACAGAATCTATGAATGTTGCCTTAGCCAAACTGACGCGCCCTGGAAATGAGCATCAACTAGCCATCAAAATGGTAATTGGGAACATTCCAAATAATTGATTAGGAATGGGTGTCCTTGCTGGGAGGCAGTAGGAAGACTCTGAGGGATTTCTGTGGTCTTTTGGCACACTGCCACTTAACATTAGGCTGCTTCAAACCGCACCCTCCCTACCCTATAATCAAACAACTAATGTAAAACAATACCCTCTACCTTCTGGTGCCAGAGAAGGTATCAAAGCGGTTCTACAGGACTTGAGAAACCAAGGGGTAATAATTCACACACATTCTCCTTTTAATTCACCAGTATGGCCAGTCTGAAAAGCCAGTGGAAAGTGGAGATTAACAGTAGATTTTCGCAGGTTTAATGCCAACACAGACCCTCTTACAGCACTGGTCCCTAACTTAGCTGAATTAATAACATCAATTCAAGAAAAGGCTCACTCAATCATGGCAATGGCAACTATGGATGTCAAAGACATCTTCCTTATGATACCTATACAGCCAGAAGATAGGGACCGTTTTGCCTTCCCATGGGAAAGGACAGCAATACACTTGCACTAGGCTTCCCCAAGGCAACAAACACTCCTCCACTTTGGCCCACCATGCTTTAGTTCAGGAATTAGAAAAAATACCCAAACCTGATCCTGCTGATCCTGTAGCTGATAATCAATACATTTAAGACACTCTGGGGGGGGGGGGGGGGAGGCGGGGGGGGGGGTGGTGGGGAGGGGGGGAAGGATGAAATAGAGGTAGTAGGGAAACATCAGCAGAAAAGAATCTCTCACTTAAAAAGTCTTGATTTTCAGATACCCGCAGAGAAAATTCAGAAACCTTCTCAGGAAGTGAAGATTTTGAGAATTTGGTGGAAAGGAGGCATGACATGTATTCCACCCGATACCCTAACCTCTTTAGATCAGATTCAAAGGCCTGAATTGAGGAAAGATCTCCAGCAAGCTCTAGGACTATTAGCGTTCTGGAGAAAACACATCCCAGATTTCTCAATAATTGCTAGGCCGCTTTTTGACTTGCTGAGGAAAAGGATGAAATGGGATTGGACTCCTTCTCAGGAAGAAGCATTGCAATTACTGATTTTTGAGGCAACAGCTCACCAAGCACTAGGCCCTATCCATCCCACAGATCCCTTTCAGGTGGAATGGGGATTTGCCTCCTCAGGGCTATCAGTACACATTTGGCAGTGGGGTCCCGAGGGTCCAACGGGGCCTCTTGGTTTTTATTCCTGTGGTTTCAAAGATGCTGAGAAAAGATACACTACCTGGGAAAAGGGGTTGTTTGTAGTTAGCTTAGCTCTCCTAGAAGAGGAAAAAATTGCATGACAAGAGCATATTGTATTAAGAAGCCCTTTCAAAGTTATCAAAATCGTCACTAATGGGAGCCCCACCCCCCCCCCCGCCCCCAACCTGACGGGGTAGCCCAAAGGGCCTCAGTTAGGAAATGGTATGCTCAGATGGAAGGCTATTGTAATACCGTCTCAATAACGGAAGATGCTGCTAAAAATCTAACAATCCAAGGCACTGAGAGCCTGGTTAGCAGCCAAGATAAATCTGCCTCTGTAATCAAAGCTGCCCTTCCTTTCTCCCCCGAACAAGCAGCAAGTTCTTGGTTCACAGATGCCTCTGCAAAACGGGAAGGGAAGGTATGGAGATATAGAACAGCTGTCTTACACAATTCATCTGGTGAAAGAATCATTACCAAAGGGGAAGGCAGCGCTCAGGCTGGGGAACTCATAGCTGTTTGGAGTGTTTTCCGATGTGAGGCACAGAACATTTCTCTTGTCTGCATTTATACCGACTCTTACGCAGTGTACAAAGGTTGTACCGAGTGGCTTCCTTCCTGGCAGCAAAATGATTGGGAAGTTCACAGAATTCCAGTGTGGCAAAAGGAAAAGGGGCAAGAAATTTTAGATGTTGCAAGCCAAGGAAATGTTGCTATTGGTTGGGTAGCTTCTCAGCAAACAGATGGAAATCCAGCAGGAGAGTGGAAGAATAGAGCTGATGAACTAGCAAGGCTCAGCCCCCTGAAAAAGGAACTCATTACTGAGGACTGGGATCAACTATTAGAATGGCTGCATGGAAAAAGACAGCACACAGGTGCGAAAGATTTGTACAAAGAAGCTCATGCTTGTGGTTGGCTGGTTACCAGGGAAATGTGTAAAACATGCGTATCAGCCTGCGAGCAATGTCACAGGTGAGTGGAGAGACATCCTTTAGAAGATGACCCTCTGCATTTAAGAAAGGGTAAAGGCTTATGGGACGCGTGGCAGGTAGACTATATTGGCCCCTTTAAGAAGTCAGGAGGTAAACACTTTGTGCTAGTAGGAGTAGAAATTGTATCTGGGTTGGTTCAAGCTGATGCTTTGAAAAGAGCTACAGGTGATAATGCAGTTAAAGCTTTGCAGGGGTGGTTTGGAACTTTCCCAAAGCCACAGGAAATTCAATCTGATAACAGGTCCCACTTCACTGCTAGAGGTGTACAGCATTGGGCAAAAGGTGAAGGAATTAAGCGGTCTTTCCACACCCCTTTCCACTACCCTCAAGCTAAGGGGATCTTAGAAAGGACCAAGGGTTTTTTGAAAGGACTTCTGAAGCCCCGGGAGGGAAATTGGGACGTTCGGTTATGGGAAGCTGTTAAAAGAGTGAACAGTAGATGGGGGGTGAATGGATGTCCCAAAATCACTGCCTTTTGCCCAACAGCTCCAAGCATCGTTCCCTTACTTCGGCGACCTGACGATTCAAAAAGTCCAGCACATTACCCTGGACAACCTGTTCTGGTGGACCTCCCTCCTGTAGGGGAAGTAGCACTAGTGCTGAAAACCCCTCTGAAGAAATATGCATGGGTAGCCTCTGATGCTCTAGGGAAAGAGCATTGGATAAATACATGCTGGATAATCCTATCATTTTAACTCTTTTCTGCCCTCAGTGGAAGGATTTCTGTTGTTTTTACTTTGACAGAAGAACCCTGAGGAACATGAAAATCATCTGAACCATGATAACACTGGTGATGCTTTTCTGCATCCTACCACAATTCCATGGACAGGATCCTGCTGAGTGGTTGTGGTCTGAAGCTACCCTCCATCCCACTAATGTTCTAGGAGCGTATCCCAAGGGTGGCCACCCGAACCTAGAGCCTATAGTGCTGCATGACCCCCAGGTATATGGTCCAAGTGAGTGGGGATGGGATCAGAAGGACTGGACTAGAGCCCTAACTGGAACAATTGGTGAGTTGGTTGTGGAAGCATGCAGAAAAATGGAAGGATCTCTCTATGAGAAATCCACCTCCATCACAGTTGCCGGAAATTTTATGGAACCAGATGGGAAAAATGATTGGGATATCCCTTCAGCGAGACTGTGTCCTACAAACAAGTGGGAGTGTGCCAAACAAATTCCCCTTACTCTGTGTTGCTGCCAGGAGTATGTTGGTAATTACACTCTAGGTCGCAAAACGAACAATGTTGCAAGTACAAAGGATTGTAAAAATGAACCAATTGATTGCTGGCATAATTTTACGTTAACTAAACCGACATAAGTGACATGCCGCTGGCAAAATAACTTGACCAACCTGTTAGGTTGAAAAGGCTTAGCTCATAAATTTAAGATAGATGCTATAACAAAACCCACGCTGAGTACTGTAGTTACATCCCAGTGGAATAGACGGGACTGAGAGCATGAAGCCCACACTGAGCACCATAGTTACACCCCAATGGGTAGAAGGGACTGAGAGCACAAAGCTGACATTGAGTACAGTAGTTACATCCTAGTGGGCAGAAGGGACTGAGAGTCCCCTTAGTCAATGTGGCCTTGGTCCCAAGCTTTTGTTCACTTGGCAGGAATGGGAAAAACAAAAAGCCTGGCAGCTTCAAGGGGGAGTGGGAGAAGAAATTAGCCGAAGGATTTGTGGAACTGCTTATAGCAAAGCAATCTCAATCAGTGTTTTGACAGATCAGACAAATAAGCGTGAACAGGTTTGTACGCCCCCAAGCGTACAAGACTGTTGGCACAATTTTACATTAACACAAACTGCAGAAGTAGTTTGTCTTTGGTCCAAAACTAGTGAAGGCTTTTCTTTTAAGTTGATAATAAATGGTATGAACCAACCTTCTACTACCACCACTCCAGCCCAACCACCGCTTATGCTTAGCCTGAGAAGTTTTGAAATTGGACCATATATAATCAGGAAAACTGGTCAACAACACATATTGTTCAATCTGGCACGGTCTCTTAAACAAGTCAAATTGCTGATGATGCAAAACAATGTCTCAGAAATTCAGCCGGCCTGTTTGCCTTTTTTGCGGACTTCCTTTGAGGGTTGGACCACCTGGCTGCAAAAACAGAAAGTCCGTTTTTTCTTTAAAAACGGACACTAAGAGACATAACCGGTGTTTTGGGAACAGGTTTTGGAATTCTAAATAGTATTGATTCTGAAGTACACTAATGGATAAATTGGCTGCCACAAAATGGTTAGAGATTTGACCAAATTAAAACAACCACTGCAATCATCCTTATTGGCTTTGGGAACACAGCAGTGCTTGCTATCAAACATATTACCAGCTTGGGAAAAGGTAAATGTAAGTGATCACAAATTGGTATACTGATGCACTCGGTGCTACACAAAACAACCTTTCTTTGGCTCTTAGCTCTATCCAGGCACAATTGTCAATGCAGTCAGTTGCTGCCTCAATGATAAGAGAAGGTGAAGGCAATTTTCCTACTGAAATTCAGAAAAGAATTTGGGACAGTGCCACTGATTTTGAAAGAGAATTCCAGTCCTGGTGGAACTTGGTGAATTTTACTCATCACCCCATTACAAACACAGCCACAGCTCTTGTGTTAACCGTACGCAATGCCTCAGTGCATTTGAGATTTCCTATTATTGCATTAGGGCTAAATCATGATGGAGCTATGTTAATTTGGAATCTTCTATTGTCCGAGAACAAGGCTTCATCTGTGAAAGTAATGCAATTCCAGCTCAGGATGTTTGTTTGGACACAGAACAAAATATCTGTCATTTTGAAATTCATCCTAACGAGACTTTCGAAACAGTCCTTAAATATATAGGCAATGGGTGTGGGTGCTTTAGAACTGCTTGTGATATGGTATTTGTAGAAAATGCAGTAGTGGATAGTAAAAATCATTCAAATTTTTGCGCTTGTAACTTTACAAAATTGAGGGATGTGATTTTTCTTCAGAAGCTCCAGTTACCTCCCATTACCTTTTACAATCCAATTAAAGACTGATTCACAAACTATTACTGTCCTAGGGTGACGTTATGATGCTTGTATCCCCATCCGTGTGTTCTGTTTATGCTGGATATCATGTTCTGTGCCTTCAAGACTGGCTGTGAAGAGCGAATGTTTTGTTTCGGTTTTGCTATCAGCCGCTCCCCCACAGCTGGCGCAACACAGAGACAGGGCAGTACATGGGTGCTGCTTTTGCTTTTTGCTTTGCTTTTTCGCTTTGCTCTTGCTTCGGCTTTGCTCCTGCTTTGCTCTTGCTTTTTTGCTCCTGCTCATTAGTTAGTTTAGCTAAGCAGTCCAAATTTTCCCTGGACTGTTTCTCCTTTCCCTTTTTTGGACCTACTCGGACCTGCTCCGGACTGGGACCTGGGAAACACCGAGAGTTTGCACCTTGTGGCCAAGGTGCAGCAGCTACCCCAGCACAGGACAGACTGATAACAGAGCGAGCACTCCCAAGAGAGACTTTCTGAAGCTGTCTACTTTTTCAGAGCGGTGAAAGAGTGGTGCCATCTGGTATTGTTCCTTTTGTGTGCTGGGGGGTGCTTTGCCTGTTACAGAAACAGGTTCTTTCCACTTGTTTCCAAGGAATCCTTCCCGACCCGGTTGGGGGGAAGGGCCGTGTGGGTTTGTTTTCTGGAGGGTCCACCTTTTGGAGGTTTTCTCCCAAATTTGCCCTAAACCAGGACATTTACCTACTCCCATTGGGATGAACATTACTTTGGTAAAGCAATCTTTGCTTCATCAGGACTTCATGGAAATATTGGAGAAGATCAAGAAGAATAGACAGAAAGCACTGGTAACTGTTCATCACAATGTGAAAGAAATACACCATGTCATAGAGAGAGTAAGAAAAGATGCTGAACACAGGTGGTAGGATACTCTTTTTGGGTGGTCACCTATTGCCACAAGAGTCCTGAACAGTATGTGTCATCCCATCATTGCCCTTTTGCGTTTCGTTTTGATTGGGGTTTTTTAATCAGCAATCTTACTCATTATGAATTGGAGAATGATGAAAGAGTTAACAAAATTGATGTCTGTAATTAATGCACACAACTTGGCTGATGTCCTTTTCACTGTGGACATCTCCAAGACTATTGACACAAGGCGACTATAAATGAGAGGATGTGTTTTGAAATCGTCTTCAATTTTCTTTGATGATTATAAGAAAATTACTTTTGATTTTTGGTGAATTGTTTTGAAAAAAAATATTTTAAATTAACTGTTGTTGATTTGTTTATTGCTTTATTGCCTTTGATTATTTGTGATTAGTTTCAGATATTTGAAAAAAATGTTTCAAAATAATATGGTTTAAATTACTGTTATTATATTTGTTTCTTGTTTCCTTACCCCCGCCTTTTTCTATCTTTTCTTGTCCTTCCCTTCTCTCTCTCTGTCTGACGTATTGTCTCTGCTTTCCGGGATATGCTACCAATGTGCGACAAGTACATAACAATAGTACAGAACACTGCTGATGAAGACCCTTTGAAGCCTGTTGTGAGTCACCAGGTGCTGTGAAAGACGGTCTGAGGTCCCCCTCATTTGCCTCACGACCGTCCACAGGACCGATATCAGGACCCTGAGGACCCCGATGGGACCTCTGGCCTGCCAGTAATGGATGAACACCAAAAATCCTGAGGCCCCTGAGCAGAATTCTGGCCTGCCAAGTGATTGTTCACAGCTGTGTCTTCAGTGACTGCTTCTAGCAGGGCCTGCCAAAGGGCGACCCGGCCTATATGCTTGCACCTGCTTCACGACAATAGACCAGGAATTTTCCCACCTCTTGGCCAGATGAACTTGCTGGGGCAACTTGGTAGCCCCCCCATGGAAAATCCTTCATCTCCACTACCAGCGTGAGGCACCGAGGTTGAAGCCCCCCTACCAAGGACTGAGACTGAGACACCTGTAATTCTGATGCAGGGGTGCTGGCCTGACTGAAGCAGGATGCCTGCTGAGTGTTGCCTACAGATGTGTTCACCGGACCTAGACTGGTTTCCCCCAGAAAGCAGTCCTGAAACAGTGGGTCCCACTCACTGCTGATACTGACTTATCCTGCTGAGAACATGGACTGTCTGTACCCGTCTTCAATACCTTTTTCCCCCTCAGCAATTTCAATAGACTTCTTCTTCTTCTTGATTGTATCTGTTCCCCCTCAGCCATTTCAAGATTCTGTTTCCCCCCTCAGCAATGGACTATAATAGAACCTTGAGTTAACCAGGACTTTGAGATCTTCCCAACGTGACTAGGCAAACTCTATCGGCTGGACTAAGAGGACTTAGTCTCTCCATGTTTGGTAGCTATACTCCTCTCTCTTTCTCCCCCTCTTTTTTATTCTTTTCCTCTCCCTGATTCCTTTCAGGCATTTGCTGTGGTCATTCTATAAAGGTGCATTTGTTTGGATTGATACTGCAATCCCCTTTCCAGGTTGTCTGTTGCACTCCGAGATCAGTTAACCAACCAACCAGTTAACCAACCCCTTGGTATCAGCGGATCGTGACAATACCTTCTTTCAAGCTGACATTGGTTCTAGTCCATATAAGCACACTGGTAGGTAAAAGTAGACTCTAAAAGATAACATTCAAAATGTATTTCCCTTGTCTTCCCATTAAAGCAAGTGAAGAAAGCAGACAGGAGATCTTCAGATAACATGCTATGCAAATTGAAAAGATTCTGTCCTTATTTGAAGCAACTGAGAAACTCACACAATGAAATACAGTTCAGACAGATCGAAGGGTCACAGATGATGTCAAATCTGTACTTTCAATGTTTGAATGAAGCAAGATTTCTTGAAGTACAATCCTATAAAATGAAGGTGAGTTTGCAGAAGCAATTGAACTGGGTCTGTTTTATAAACACAATGTTTTCTAAGTAACTGAGGATTCAGGAAGGCAACCTTGGAATTTAAAGGTTTTAGAAAGATACAAATACCAAGACTGGCAGTTCATTAGCTTTAACAGTCTCTTCAAATAAGATCTATTTTTAACTTCTTCTTGTAGTAGGTCTGAAGACATTAGGAATGATGCAATAAAACAAAACAAACAACAAACCAAAACAAAACCAAAACAGCTTTCTCAAAAAGCTTGGAGAAACCAGAGAAATTATGATTTTTAGGGGTTAAGTAGTCCTTTAAAAGTTGTCTCTGGGAAAAGAGATAAAAAACCACTCATTGACTGTGGAGTATATTCCAAACCTGTCCTGAAGCATGTAAGGGACAAGAGCCTGTAATAAAACTACTATGCTGGGTTCATCTGTTAAAAGCATTCCAGAATGGTTGAAATTATCAATCACATAATGTGGGATTAAAAAAAAAAAAAAAAAGAAAAAAAGAAAAAGAAAAAAGAAGAAAGCATAGAGAAAAAAATATTTTGAACATGTTTTCCCATTCCCAGATGGCATAACAGCTTTATTTCATTTTGTTCCTAAGACGGATTAATAGCTTATGAAGTGTTTTACAATTGAGAGTGAGAGTGTTCACACTAACCGTACAACTTGGATGGATCTCTTTTACTTTGCACAGCAGCAGATACGGTTTAGCACTCCACAGTTCAGTCCTCGAAAGTGAATGGGTGTGGCAGATTTAACCTAACTGGCCAGTCCACCAGAATGCTTAATTATCTTGGAAAATGCTTTGCTCTGTCTCATTATCTGGACATGTCTCTCTAGCTCTGCTTTGAGCTCCTTGATCTTTCATCTACAGGATGAGATCCAATTTAGCTTAGCAAGGACATAGCCTTTCAAAACCACATCTTTTATCTTCTGCATTCATACAAGTACATTTCTACTGCAGGGAACCCTGTGGAAGATCCTAGTTGTTTTGTTTCTCAGATAGTTGTTGCATAAAAGAGCTCTTCTTTTAATTTTTTCCCTGCTAAAGTATAGGCTCTGTACTTAACTGATTGTGATGCTAACTCATTATCATCTATTCTTCAGTCGTACAGAGTAGGCAGCAAAGTTTTCTTCTGAAGACATTCATTTAATGAGAAATGCTGAAGGTCTGACTTTAGTTGCAAAGGTCACTGATTGACCGGTTGCAAAATTGTTAAGTCTAGTAAGAGCAGGAAAAGTGTGCTGTTGCTGTGCCTGTAAATGTCGTGTCAGCTGCTGTTGGGATAAAAAGCATGAGCATAAGAAAAGATATCTGCATGGATAGAAAAGAAATTTGTTGTGATTTCTGCACAAGAGGAAGTATGAAGCACTTATTTCAGTGGCTAAGACAGTATCATCATTGGGCCAGTTCTCTTCAACATCTTTTGAACAACCTGGACAAAGCACTTGAAGGAATATTAAGACAGTTTGCCAAAGACACTAAATTGGGAGGAGCTGTGAACTAACTCCCTTGAGGGCACAGAGACCTTGCAGAGAGATCTTGCCAAATAGGAGAGATGGGCAATTCTTGCTGGCCGGGAGTCTATGCACAAATCACAAAAGGGGCGGGACTGCTGGGGACGGCGTCTCAAGCTGTTTTTTTTCCAGCATCAGTCTCATTACATGGTGATGACAATGGGAAGCTGCCAGCAGCTCACGTCCCCAGCAGCAGACAAAGAACTTAATGTTACAACTTACTTGAAAAGTTTTTTGACCAATCACACAAAGCAAAAGCATATTGACAGTACTTCTGTCCAATCACTATAAAGACATGTACCTGGGCTTAGAACGATGCTCGCTTCTTTCGAATAAAAGACCTGCTTGTAAGCCTTAAGATACAATGCACAGAGCTCCATTATTAAGCTTAGAACTACCTAACATCGCGCTAGATATACTTTGCTGTAGCTTAGGGAGTTATTCTAGACAAGCATTAATACACAGACCATTGTTCCATTTGTCCTTACTTTTCTACTTCTCATCTAATTTTTCTGCTGACAAACCTTATGACTACTGCTTAGCTCCAATGACAGTTCTGCTGTCTCTGAGGCCTTCCTTTTGCAGCTTTCCCAAACCCCTCTGTTCTTGAGGATTCCCACAGGCAATCACCAACCAGATGGAGTGGAACAAGGGCAAGTGCTGGATTCAGCACCTGCAACAGGGCAATCCTGGTGGGTGTATAGACTGGGGAGGGAGCAAGAGGCTGGGAGAAGCACTGCAGAAAGGGACCCAGGCTCCTGGCCAATGGCAAGCTGAATGTGCATCAGCAGTGCCCTGGCAGCCAGGAGGGCCAAGCCTGTCCTGGGGTGCATCAGGCACAGTATCACCAGCTGGGCAAGGGAGGGGATTGTCTTGCTCTGCTCTTCTCTGCTCTGCTCTGGGGCGGAATCACCTTGGTATTAGAAAGTCCTCAAATGAGGTCTACAAAGACAGGACTCAAAGAAATGGCATGCAGCTGAGTCAGGGGAGGTTTAGGTTGGGTATCCGGAAAAAGTTTTTAACCAGAGAATGGCTGGGCACTGGAAGAGTCTTTCCAGGGAGTGGTCACACCATCACACCTGTCTGAGTTTGGGACATTGCTCTCAGGCATATGGTGTGATTCTCAAGGATGGCCCCAGGCAGGGCCAGGAGTTGGACTGATGATGATCCTGATGGGGTCCTTCCAATTCAACAGATTCGACGACTCGATGGTTCTGTCCTGACCACTCAAGGTATATTGCTTGGTCTCATTAGATTTTGATCTGCTCTTGTTGGTCAGACTTTGTCCCTACTGGCTAATGATATTTATCACAAAAGACAAAGTGCCTTTTCTCAATTTTCTCAAGCAATTGGAACATGCGCCTTAGAATCCTAAAAAAGTCTTTTCTTTGAAACAACACTGTAGTGTTTTTCAGTGCCCAGTAGTCTTTCCAGATCTTAAGGAGAAAGAAGGCAAAATGAGGGGACGTATTACAATGAATGATTGTCAATTTTCCGGTTCTTTAGCAGTATATTTGTACTTCCACTATTCTTTGCTGTAAAATCATGGTTTTCTATAGTATCCAATTTTCTAGCAAGACACATTTCTGCAACTGAGCCCATCAGTCATTGTGAAAATATATTGTCAAAAGTACAAAACATATGAATAGGCAGTGACAAGTGAGGGAAAAAAGAAGTATGAGAAGCAGCTGCATGATACTAAAGTGAGACAAGAAGGAGGAGAAGGTGCTCCAGTTGACACAGCAAAGAATCCCCCACAGTCCCTGGAGGACATCATCATCAAGCAGGTTGTCTCCCAGCAGTCCCTGGAGAACCGTGGAGGAACACAATGGAGCTCGTGGGGAGCTCCATTGCACAGCAGGTGAATGTGCTTTGAAGGAAGCTGCAGCTTGTGGAGGGAGGGAGGGCCAGAAAAGCATCCTTGACCTCTTGGAAGAGTGGAAGAGTACGTGCAAATCTTAAACAGCTGCTAACTCTAATCTATTCTCTTTCCACTTCTTGTCTTAGGTAAGTAAGAAGACAACCCAAGAATTAGAAGCCTAAATTCTTTTGCTTGAGGCTCCCATTCTTTCTGCCATTCTCTTAAAATTTAGTTTGAAGTAAAACTCATGATAAAGTTCTTAAGGCTTGATGTTCAGGCTTTTCAGAAAATAGGGAGTGCAAATAACTCTTGTCACTGTCATTTTTTTCATAGAAGGAAAAAAGGGAAATTACTGGTTTTCAAGGACTTACAGAAATCCATTGGTAACGGTGGTGAGACTGAAGAGTTTAATTAATCTGAAAAGAGAATGTCGTGGAGCTACCTCAGCGCTGTACAAGTTTTTTTACCAGGAAGTCTAGACTTTTAAACAGACTAAGGACACAATAGTTATCTCTGGGAATATTTTAGTATGTATAGTACATTCATCTTTAAATAGTTCTATCTGTTTGACAGTTATGACTTAGGCTTTAAATTTGATGTGAAAAGAAATATTTGTGATTCAGATCATTTCCATTTCTGAAGCATTTCAGTTGTTGACTGTTTTTGCTGTCTCCTGAGGGCGGGAAAATAGTCTTTGTACCAATACTGAAACAAACTAGATGGAAAAATTTGTTTTCCTCATTCTTTTCTGTCTATTTGAACAGGCACAGCAGCAAGACCACTGCTATGCGTCTGAGTGGCCCTTCCACTCCTGGAGGACAAACTTGTAGTGGCTAGTATGTTATTTGCACACATTTCTGATGCCGGCTGTTAACTGTTGTGCAGAAAGATCTGTCAACCTTTTTCACAGGAGGACACTTCTGAATTGCTTCACTTGTCTCTGAAGCAGAGAACTAAGCTGGCACTCCATTTCTGAGATCTTGCTGCGTTAGCCCCCAAACCCATTTCTTTCAAATGCCTTTTACTTTCAACCAAAGCACTTCATTACTTCATGATGTAATCTCTTGTTCTTAATGTTCGGGGGATTGTTTTAGACTGATAAGACCATATTGAAGTAAGCAGGTAGAACATCTATCTTAAGCAGTATCCATCACTTGGCTTTGGTTCATGTATCATAACATCTGCAAGGAATCTCATTTACAATCAATGGATGGGCTGGGGTAACGGGCCACAGGTTTAGGAATCTTTCTCCAATTAATTTTGCGTTAAAATTTAGCTCTTATCATTTCAATTGTGTCTTTATTAAAACAATCATCTATTTATTACCTGTACCACAATGAACTGTGTACCTGTACCACAGTCAACAGGGGTTGAGCATCCTACAACAATTCCAAGAAGAAGAATGGTCTGAGCCCCCAGTGCAGCACATGAAGTCTGTCATCAAGTCAGAGTCCCGCAGGCGTTTTCTCAGCCTGGAGAAGAGCAGACTCTGGGCAAATTGTTAGAGCAGCTCTCCAGTAGCTGAAGACAGCCTACCAGAAGGAGGCAGGTGAGCTACACAAGGGCACGGAGCAATAGGAAAAGTGTGGATGGCTTTAAAACCTGAAGAGTATAGGTTTCCTTTGGCTATTGGGAAGAAATTCCTTGCCAAGATGGTTGTGAGACACTAGAACATGTTGTGGGTGACCAATTCCTGGAAGTGATCAAGGCCAGCTTGAATGGGTCTTTGAGCTTAAGGCGGTCTAGTGGAAGGTGTCCCTGACAATGACATGGTGGGGAGGACGTAGGTGAATTTAAGGTCCCTTCCAAAGCCAACCATTCCATTATTCTATGGTAATCATTCTGTACAGTAGCAGTAAGAAGTTGAAGCTAGAAATAACATATTCATGCTGAGAAACTGCTATCCAATGAGTTGAACTGTTTGGGTCTCACATTTATGTGCCATATAGCAATACTATATCTAATATCTAGTCCTCGCTCTTTATCATACACGCAAGTATTTTATCATCTTTAACGTTTCTGACATTTGGGAATTTTCTTTCCTTCTCTTTCTTTCTTTCTTTCTTTCTTCCTGTCTCTCTCTTTCTTTCTTTCTCTGGCTCTCTTCCTGTCTCTCTCTTTCTTTCTTTCTCTGGCTCTCTTCCTGTCTCTCTCTCTCTCTCTTTCTTTCTTTCTCTGGCTCTCTTCCTGTCTCTCTCTCTCTCTCTTTCTTTCTTTCTTTCTCTGGCTCTCTTCCTGTCTCTCTCTCTCTCTCTTTCTTTCTTTCTCTGGCTCTCTTCCTGTCTCTCTCTCTCTCTCTTTCTTTCTTTCTTTCTCTGGCTCTCTTCCTGTCTCTCTCTCTCTCTCTTTCTTTCTTTCTCTGGCTCTCTTCCTGTCTCTCTCTCTCTCTCTTTCTTTCTTTCTTTCTCTGGCTCTCTTCCTGTCTCTCTCTCTCTCTCTTTCTTTCTTTCTCTGGCTCTCTTCCTGTCTCTCTCTCTCTCTCTTTCTTTCTTTCTCTGGCTCTCTTCCTGTCTCTCTCTCTCTCTCTTTCTTTCTTTCTTTCTCTGGCTCTCTTCCTGTCTCTCTCTCTCTCTCTTTCTTTCTTTCTCTGGCTCTCTTCCTGTCTCTCTCTCTCTCTCTTTCTTTCTTTCTCTGGCTCTCTTCCTGTCTCTCTCTCTCTCTCTTTCTTTCTTTCTCTGGCTCTCTTCCTGTCTCTCTCTCTCTCTCTTTCTTTCTTTCTCTGGCTCTCTTCCTGTCTCTCTCTCTCTCTCTTTCTTTCTTTCTCTGGCTCTCTTCCTGTCTCTCTCTCTCTCTCTCTCTTTCTTTCTCTGGCTCTCTTCCTGTCTCTCTCTCTCTCTCTCTCTTTCTTTCTCTGGCTCTCTTCCTGTCTCTCTCTCTCTCTTTCTTTCTTTCTCTGGCTCTCTTCCTGTCTCTCTCTCTCTTTCTTTCTTTCTTTCTGTCTATCTTTCTCTATTTCTTTCTCTCTCTCGTTCTTTCTTTCTCTGGCTCTCTTCCTGTCTCTCTCTTTCTTTCTTTCTTTCTGTCTATCTTTCTCTATTTCTTTCTCTCGTTCTTTCTTTCTCTGGCTCTCTTCCTGTCTCTCTCTTTCTTTCTTTCTTTCTGTCTGTCTTTCTCTATTTCTTTCTCTCTCTCGTTCTTTCTTTCTCTGGCTCTCTTCCTGTCTCTCTCTTTCTTTCTTTCTGTATGTCTTTCTCTATTTCTTTCTGTCTGTCTGTCTGTCTTTCTCTATTTCTTTCTCTCTCTCGTTCTTTCTTTCTCTGGCTCTCTTCCTGCCTCTCTCTTTCTTTCTTTCTGTATGTCTTTCTCTATTTCTTTCTGTCTGTCTGTCTTTCTCTATTTCTTTCTCTCTCTCGTTCTTTCTTTCTCTGGCTCTCTTCCTGCCTCTCTCTTTCTTTCTTTCTTTCTTTCTTTCTTTCTTTCTGTCTGTCTTTCTCTATTTCTTTCTCTCTCTCGTTCTTTCTTTCTCTGGCTCTCTTCCTGTCTCTTTCTTTCTTTCTTTCTTTCTTTCTGTCTGTCTTTCTCTATTTCTTTCTGTCTGTCTGTCTTTCTCTATTTCTTTCTGTCTCTCGTTCTTTCTTTCTCTGGCTCTCTTCCTGTCTCTCTCTCTCTTTCTTTCTTTCTTTCTTTCTGTCTGTCTTTCTCTATTTCTTTCTCTCTCTCGTTCTTTCTTTCTCTGGCTCTCTTCCTGTCTCTCTCTTTCTTTCTTTCTTTCTGTCTGTCTTTCTCTATTTCTTTCTCTCTCTCGTTCTTTCTTTCTCTGGCTCTCTTCCTGTCTCTCTCTTTCTTTCTTTCTTTCTGTCTGTCTTTCTCTATTTCTTTCTCTCTCTCGTTCTTTCTTTCTCTGGCTCTCTTCCTGTCTCTCTCTTTCTTTCTTTCTTTCTTTCTGTCTGTCTTTCTCTATTTCTTTCTCTCTCTCGTTCTTTCTTTCTCTGGCTCTCTTCCTGTCTCTCTCTTTCTTTCTTTCTGTCTGTCTTTCTCTATTTCTTTCTCTCTCTCGTTCTTTCTTTCTCTGGCTCTCTTCCTGTCTCTCTCTTTCTTTCTTTCTGTCTGTCTTTCTCTATTTCTTTCTCTCTCTCGTTCTTTCTCTCTCTGGCTCTCTTCCTGTCTCTCTCTTTCTTTCTTTCTGTCTGTCTTTCTCTATTTCTTTCTCTCTCTCGTTCTTTCTCTCTCTGGCTCTCTTCCTGTCTCTCTCTTTCTTTCTTTCTGTCTGTCTTTCTCTATTTCTTTCTCTCTCTCGTTCTTTCTCTCTCTGGCTCTCTTCCTGTCTCTCTCTTTCTTTCTTTCTGTCTGTCTTTCTCTATTTCTTTCTCTCTCTCGTTCTTTCTTTCTGTCTGTCTTTCTCTATTTCTTTCTCTCTCTCTTTCTTTCTTTCTCTCGCTCTCTTCCTGTCTCTCTCTTTCTTTCTTTCTGTCTGTCTTTCTCTATTTCTTTCTCTCTCTCGTTCTTTCTTTCTCTCGCTCTCTTCCTGTCTCTTTCTTTCTTTCTGTCTGTCTTTCTCTATTTCTTTCTCTCTCTCGTTCTTTCTTTCTCTCGCTCTCTTCCTGTCTCTCTTTCTTTCTTTCTCTTTCTCTATTTCTTTCTCTCTGTCTTTCTGTCTTTCTGTCTGTCTCTCTTTCTTTCTCTCTTTCTCTCATTCTGTCTCTCTTTCTGTCTCTCTTTCTCTCTCACTCTTTCGTTCTTTCTCTCTTTTTTATCTCTCTATTTCTAATCTTGGCTTTCCATTCTAGCTTTAGAATAAAAAAGCAGCAGTAGAAACATTCAGGCTACCGGGGAGTGCAAAAAACCCCAAAACGGTAATGATTTTAGGAAAACTATTTCCTCCATGGGAGCCTGAAATTTTCTACAGCTGCAGGTGACATAGAGCTTTTATTTCTTCTTCTAGATAGTTAATACTTAATACTCTATTTATACAGCGCCCCCTGCCGTCTGCTTTGGCGCACTGCAGGCACAGCGCCCCCTGCCGTCTGCTTTGGCGCACTGCAGGCACAGCGCCCCCTGCCGTCCGCTTTGGCGCACTGCAGGCACAGCGCCCCCTGCCGTCTGCATCGGCGCACTGCAGGCAGAGTGCCGCCTAATGACGTCACCTCGTCAACACGGCGCCCCGCCCCGGCCACGCCCCCAGCGCCCCTTGGAAAGACCCCAAGGCGTAGGCGTTTTGCCAGCTGCCTGATCAAAATGCCGACACCCACCTCGAGCCCTAGAAACGATTTCCCGCGACGCCGAACCCTGCAGGCGAACCGGAATGCCATCATCGCAATTGAAACGCCACAGAAAATCTCGTCGGCGCCGCGGCGGCGTCGGTGTTCCGTGCAGGCAGTCCGGATAGACACACCGGGGTCCTCCGGTTTCCCGCCCTTTTGGCCGCCATTTTCAGAAGGTCAAACCAACTCCGCCACGCGCCACGCCCAAGAGGGCTGCCTGGCGGCGGCGGGCTGCAGTACCGCGCTCTGCCCACAAGGCGGCAGCACTGCCGCCCACCCCAGCCGGGGGCGCCGCACGCCTTGGGGCTGCGGGCAGCCAAGGCGGCAAAAAAGAACAGGGGCGATTCCCCCCCGCAAAAAACTCCTCTAAAAATAAATGCCAAAAACCTGCCTCTTACCAAACAAGAACCAAATAAGCCCCCTTTCTTTCAAGCCTTCTTGAAATAGATTTTATAGTTCTAGTTTTCCTAGTTCTATTCACACGCATATTTATACCGGACATTGATGTGTTATGTCGTTTATACAATCTATTATGCCTATTCCTATTATCTGTATTTATTCATATTTTGTGGTTTTATCAATATCATTATATATTGATTGCATATTTCTATACTTTGATTTAGATTTCTATCATACTTTTATTATTCAAAAAAAAAAATCCCATCTCTAACCAAACAAATACCAAAAAACCCTTCTTTTAAACTATATTGAAATAGTTTTATATTTATAGCTTGCATAATTATATTCACTTTTATAGTCACAGTTTATACTGATGCATTCTCTTCATAATTACATATCACATATATATTATTCACATCATAGAGATAAATTATTATTTTTATTATGTACCAAATCTACTGCTACAACTTCTTTTTTCTAATATTTTCAATTTTTATATCCATCTTGATGTATTCATGAGATATTTTTACAAGTAGATTTCTACCTTTCTATCATTTGTATTTGTAGTTTTTATCATAAAACCCCTGCTTTTGCCAAGTAAAAAACAAAACCATCCTTTCTTTTAAACTACTTTTAATAATATTGTTGTATTTACATTTACCATATCTATAATGTTTTAGATATTATATCATAGTGATGTACTAGATTTAGAGCTATTTCCTATAATATATCATAATAAGATATATACAGTATCACTTGTATTACGTGTTGTATGGATTTATGTCACTTTAGATTTACAATCCTTTAATAAATTTATATATCTATATCTGCATAGATTCGCAACACATTTCTATATTTAAAATTTCCTTTGAGCTGTGTTTATATTTATCATCTCTATTGATATATCTATAAACATACACAATGCTCTATTAAAAAATACAATATCTTATTGGAATATATCATGACTTATGTTACCTGTTAAATTTTAAATATAGATCGAATAGATCAAAATAAAAGTTTATTCCCATTTCTGCACATCTACTTGTTTTGTTTAAAGATAGCTATCCTTAGAATTTTACATTTAAAATCCAATTCCTAAATACAAGGACAAAACAAACAGCATCGAATTCCCACCAATGTCTTCCAAAACCATCAAGATACCTCCACCAGCCAAACAACTGCCAGCGAAAAAAACACACAACACTCTTTTCACTGACAGTTCTCATCACATCAGAAAAATGGAACCAAACGAAAAGAAAACCCTGGAGAAACACACGCAGCAAATCACAAAAGCCTCTAAAAAAAACCAAACCAACTCGCTCAACTCCAATCAGTGCCACTGACCCTGAACGTTATTTTAAAAACTAACCAAAATTCTACATCTACACTAACTCAAAGAATAAGCAATACTCTGTCAAAAGAACTTTAGAAAGCGAACTAATGAACGAAATAGAAAAAAAAACCAAAAAATCTCAACCACTAAAAAATAAGAAAATAACTACCCAAATTAAAAAAAAAAAAAAAAACCAAAAAACTACTTAAAAAGACCCACCATATAAATACCCACGTTCCCAAAAATAAAACTGATCAACAACCACCAAATACGTCGAAGGACAACAAAAAACGAAAAGAAAAAAAAGAAAGAAAAAAACCAAAAGAAAATACATTTGTAAAACAAAAGTCCCCCAAACCAAATCAACTTTAATTTACAACACAAAAATTATTCCCAACTGAAGAATAAACGCATAGAGCCTCATTCGATCAAAATAAAAATACCACCCAGAAATAAACACAAAGCCTAAAGAGAAACGTAACCATTAACAATATCTCCCAAATGATCCCGTAACAATACAACATACACTACAATCAAACAAACCAAATCAATAAAAGCCCTGGAAGACGATAAACACAAACGCAATTAGAGAGATTTTAAAAACCCCGCTGCTATTAACGACACGACGCCACCTCGACCCCACCGAAACAAACGCTACACGCCCACGCTAATAAAAGCCACCGCGACAGAATTAAAATCCGAGCCGCTGCTTCGCGCAACGACCCGTAGAAACCATTGCACGCCTTTAAAAACATAATAGCCCGGCAAAAAAAAATATCCGACTACAGAACTCGATTCAAACCAAACCTTTATCGTCACCACCTGAACCGAGAACCGTACCGGTCAGGAAGAACGCCATAGCCCTTAGCACACACCCACTGCGACCCACACAAAACCGTGCGATCGATCCCTACAGAGCACCTCCGAACCACGACACCCAAGAACTTGCGGCAGCCGAACCCCGCGCTGCCGGCCCCGGACGGAGCGCGGCTCCCGGCGGCAAAGCGGCTCCTCCGGCGCGCAGGGGCGGCGCCGCCCCGGAGACCCCCCCGCCCCCGCCCGCTCTCCCTGCCCGGGGGACCCCGGCGGCGCCCGAGCCCAGCGCCCGGAGCGGACAGAGAGGCCGGCACCGGCCGGGCCGGCGCAGCAGCGCCCGCGCCGCCTCTGCCGCCCTCGGCCGGCCCGGCGCCAGCTGCCCTCGGCTCCGCACGGCGGCTCGCACCGCCAGAGCGGCTCCGCCGCTGCCGCGCCAAATTCCCCATGCGCCTCGGCAACCGCCCGGCCCGGGCCGGCAGCGCTCCCGAGCGGCAACGCTCCGGGCCGGGCCGCGGCCACAAGAAGCGCCCTCAAATGCAGCGGCACAGCCCCGACTGCAGCCCTGCAAACGCTGCCAGAGCTGCGGCTTCCCGCAACTGAACCCCGAAACTGACGCCGCGGGCGGCGCTCACCTCGCTTCAACAAGGGCAAGGAAATGGGTTCTCCCCTTCAAGTTCATCCCCTGGGAGAGCAGAAAAGAAGGGGCTTTCCTCCAATGAAATCCTTCAAGCCGTGTGGAAAGGGGGATTTGGACCTCAATTCAAACCCTTGCAAAGGAGGGACACCAGCGCTGTCCCCTCCATTTAAACCTTAGGATGATGAAAATGGGCTGGCTGCCTTCAAATCAAACCCCTCAGATGACAACAATACTTTGCCCATTCCCGTTCAAATGGAACGCAGGGATTCCCTGTCACCCCTGGGATACCCCTAACAGCCGGGAAAAGGCAGGTTTTCCTTCAATCAACACCCTTCGAACCGCAGGTGAAGGCGGATCCCTCCCAGTTCGAACACAGACAATATTAGGAGAGTAGCTGCTTGCCTCTCCTTCTTTTGTCTTCACAAGCTCCGTTTTTGGTCCTGGGGAACCGGGGAGGGGGGACTGCCAAGATCAAATCGAAAAGGGAAAGGACCAAAGTCCCCGCTCCAAATCCACACGCGCTCACCCGTTCGGCTGCTGCTTCCCGGCACAAAGATTCGTCCCTCGGCACCTCCTTGAAGCGATGCTCCGCGTCTCCAAGCGCGCATCCAGGTGTTCGCCCAGACGCTGCGAGAAGCTCTCGCAGTCCTTCCATGAGACAGCCCCAGGAGCCCCCCATGAACCCCTCTTCTCAGCAGCTCCATGCAAAAGGGAGCTGAGGCGAAGCCTCCCCCTAAAACAGCCTCGCCCCCCCACCCCCCCCCCCCCCCCGGCAGGAGCCGGCCCCTCATCATCCTCACAGCTCACACCTGGCGCTGATGCCACTCTCCAACAGCACCTCTCCCCGTTCAGCACACAGCCCGCTTCTCACAGACACAGAGCCAACAGACATCTGCTCCGGGTGCTGGCTGTTCTTAGTCCGTCTGCTTCCACAATTCAGACACGGACGTGCGCTGATGGCGCTGAGGGAAAACTTTCCAGTGCACAAAACCGTCATTCTGGTAGCACGCTTTGAGACGCCTTCAGAAAAAGCAGAATCAGCGCCACCTCCTAAGAGCCCTGCTGAGGAACCCCGCCCTCCTTGGGACACCCAATGCAGCAGAGCTCGTAAAACAAAGGGAAAAGTCAAGCTTGGAGTGGAAAAAGACAATAGAAATACAGCAGCCTTTCAAAAAAGCCTTCACACAGTAATAGTGGGACCCGGTCACATTTCTTCTTTCCTCGCTCTCTGGAATGACATCAATACGAAGTAAAAAACCCACACGAAACCCAAGGCAGAGCTGGGATTTTACACGTCTTCCTTTTGGCTCTCGGGATGACAAGCGCCTCTTCCGGGACTGCGACACGATTTGGGCGCTGGCAGAGAACGGAGGCAAAAGGTGCCAGAGAGCCCCTTCTATCGCCTTCAGCCCCTGCAGCTGTTCTGAGGGTTCCAGGGCACAGCTCGGTCCGTTCCTAGATCAAAACCTCACGGCAATATCTTCAGAACTACTACCCATCTCCAGTCGGAACCTTCTACATTCCTGGAAACAAATGAGTGCGTAGAGAGGGTTTCTCCCCAGCTGAGTTTAGAGACCAATTCCTATTCTTTAGCAATACCTAGAAAACCGAACGCCTTGCCAGGTTTTAGCATCCTACACCCACTCACCCCTCCCTCCCTGTGCATTTGGTGGCAGCTTTGGGTCCCTCTGGGGGACGGCACCCAGCGTGACCCCCGCCCCTCGCCCGCCCCCCACCTGCTCCTGCACCGCAGTGGGGCTCCCTCTCCTGGGCACCTCGGGGTGCCCCCAACGGCATCAGAGCCCCGAGTCTTCACCCCCCCCCCCCCCCCCCCCTTTTCCTGACCCCCAAAGAAGGCTCAGAACGAATCCGACTGCCCTGGACAGCAGCGCAGCGCTTCCCCCAAGCCCTTCCCACACGTGCATGGCCCCAGCAAGGGATTCTGCTGCAACAAGAAAGCGGGGGCAGCCCCCAGAAGGCTTGAGGTTCCTGCCCAGCCTCGCTGTCACGGGCCGGGGGCAGCGAGAGAGGGAGCGGCACAGACGGCGGGGACGGCCCGGCACAGGGCGGGGGCCGCTCTCAGCGCGATGCCGGCAAAGCCGCAGCTCCGGCGCTGTCGGCCGGGCTGCTTGAGCGGCACGGGGGGATCCGCCGAGAGCCTCCGGCCCCGCGCGGGGACTCCTGCAAGGGCCCAGGGGCGCCGGGCTCCGGCCCTCGGGGCTTTATTCTCCGGCAGCCCGAGCCCCGCGGCTGCGGGGCAAAGAAGGAAAGGGGGCACGGGAAGAGAGGAGCGAGAGCAGGGCATGAGAAAGGGCGGCGAGGGAGCTCGGGCTGCGCAGGAAAGCGGGACGGGAAGGGAAAGCCCGGGAAGAGGGTACAGGGAGGCTGGGCAGAGGAAGGAGAGAGGGGGAACAGAAGGGAGTAGCGGGCTAGGGACAGGACAGGAAGGAGCCGGGTTTGTGGGGGGAGAGGGAATGGGGGAAAGGGAACGAGAGAAGGCGAATACGGGGAGAAGGAAGGAGGGCTAAAGAGAGGGACAGGCGGGGAAGCCTCCCAGAGCCCCGGCTGCACCCCGAGCCCGGCCCGGCGCCTCGCCCTGCCCGGGATGCTGCGCTCGGCGGAGCTCGGCTCGCTCCGGAGACGCTCGGCTCGAGTCGGCTCTTGTCGCCTCAACTCGGCTCTTGGCGCCTGCATTCGCCTCTTCGGCAGAGCTCGCCTCGCTTCGGCCCAACTCCCAGCCGCTCTGTGCCTTGGGCGCGCCTCGGCTCCGCTCGCCTCGGTTCGCTCGAGGCCGTCAGGGTCGGCCGCTCTCGCCTTGCTTCGGCCGAGCTCGTGCGATTCCCCCGAAGGCGGCGTCGTTCGGTTGTGTTTTTAGAAATATCTTTCTCTATCGATTGTATCTTTCTATAGTTAGATTTATATTTCTAGAATACTTCTATTAATCCAAATAAAAACCCCATCTCTAACCAAAAAAATACACGAAAACACCTTCTTTTAAACGGTATCGAAATATTTTTATACTTTGTATAGTTATACTCACATTTATATATATGGTTTCTTTTGATGCAATCTATTAATAATTATCTATAATATCTATAAAATTCTAGACATGTATTTAAAGTATTATTTATATTATGTATCGTATCTACTGCTGCAACTGATTTTTTCTTCTAGTTTTAAACTTTATCTGTACGTATTTATGATATATTTCTAGACTTAGATTTCTACCTTCATATTCTTTGTATTTATCATTTTTATCATCAAAACCCTGCCTACTGGCAAGTAAAAAAAACCGCTTTCTATAACGATTTAAAAAATATTTTTATATTTATAATTTTCCTATTTCTATTTATCATTTGCTCTCTAGTACGTGATAACATACCTGCTCCTGCACCGCAGTGGGGCTCCCTCTCCTGGGCACCTCGGGGTGCCCCCAACGGCATCAGAGCCCCGAGTCTTCACCCCCCCCTTTGCCTCTAGTTAGAAACTACACTGGAACTTTTTTCTGGAAACAAAGACACGACCTAAATCCTCTCCCCATGTCCTAGACAGATAGATGTTCAGTTCTTAGTTGACTGGGCAGCAGTTTCTTCAATAGAACGAGAAACAATATGGAAACGTTTTAGCTACAAGCAAATAGGCAAATCTGAACAAGGTCCTGGTGGCCAGCCGCTGCAGTTATTTTGAAGCAATTTTTTAAACAATCAAGTACTGATCCCACAAAAAATAAAGCAAAAAGCTGACTACTGGCTAAGAAAGAAGGAAAAATTAACTTTTGACGACAACAACAACATTCCAAGGACACAGGCTTTTTTCCAATCTCATACCTTATTACTACCTCTCTTGGGAATTCTCATCGTGGATCCCAAAAGGAATAAATCCCTCAGCGTGTCCTAAAGCACCAAGGAGCTACCTACAAGTGAAGGTGGCTACTTTCAGTGCAGACACAGCTGATGGCACAGCAGTAGCGCAGTTCTATGCTGCACAGGGATAATACTGTCTCCTCTTCTCCAGCAGCTGACTCTCTCCTGCCATGGTTTCTGTAAATGCATCAGAGCACGACCTTAAACACAAACAGGCAAGAAAACACCATCAGAAGTCTTTCATTAAGCACTACAAGAAGGGTTCCAAGCAGAGACCAACAGAATTTCAAGGAAGCAGTATGCAATTAAACCACCTCAGACTCGTTCAAGTATCCGGCAGGTAGATGGAACCAAAATGGAACCATTCAGAAACGACAAAGAAAACCTCCCCAAGTATTTATACAGGAGTCCTTAACGTCAGAAATGGGATGACAGGTTATGTTCAGATAAGATGAATGTTTATTTGGATGTAGAAATAAACTTCTCTCATGGTCCTTTGCCAAAAAATAGAACCTACAAGTGAACACCTACACCTGCCTAAAAAGACCTAACGAGCCCCTGGCAGCCACCGGCATCAAAGCACAGGGGATGTTTCTAATCCAGGCTAAGGAGAACAATATCACCTTTTGTTCTCTCCAGTTTGTTTCCTCTGCAGTCCTATTTGCTTCTTATGATTTTTACACTCTCTGTATCTTCTCGGGCAGCGCTGAGTCTGACAACCAGGATACGAGAGTCCTTCCCTGCCCTACGGAGAGAACCAGGAAAAAAAGTTAAAAAAAGAACAGGGCAGTTTGAAGTTAATACTTCCGACGAGAAGCAGCACCTGACAAACAGAGTGAACAAAGCGTGATACCTCCCTGGGGACAGAAGACTTACAAACTCTCCGGGATTTACAATCCTAGTAACCAAGCCCTTCAGCACAGCAGCCAAGTGTCCCATTAGGTGGTGCTGCACCAAAGAATGATCCGAGAGGTTCCAAAGAGTGAAACGCACGTTATTTTCCAAAGACGTAAAATCGTGCAAAATAACAAAACTACAATAGATCTAAACTACAGGGCAAGAGTACAAGTGTTAACTTGAGGAGCTGGAACCATCCAGGTAAGCAACTGCTAACTGGATCCTCAACAGAGTTTGAGGAACCCTCCAGGATACAGAAGGGTTTTCCCCAGAAATTACACAGGCCGAGTTTTGATAGAAGTACACTTGCCAGATGCTCAGAAACGTCACCCATCCTCCTCCGGGTGTCCTGAGAGAGCTGCGAATGGCTCTCACGTGGTTTGAGCTGGTTCTGTAAGGGCTCAGGGTGAATTTCACCAGATGCAACCAAACTGGGCAACACCCAGTGGGACAGAAAGAACCCAAAGCTTGTTTTACCCAAAGCTTGGGTAAGCAGAGCTCCAGCAAATACTGAGGAAACGGACAGAACAGGGTAACAAATAATAAACATACCTTTTTTTTTTTTTTTTTTTTTTTTCAGATGAGCAAAACAATTAAGGAGAAGGTGGAAAACTCACCATGACTGAACATTTCATCACCTGTAAGCTGACCATCCTTAGCATAGAGGACTCCAAATTTAAAATTCACCGATCCCTGGAAAATAAAACCAAATATTATTTGGTAAACAGTCAAACAGAAGACATAACAATTTGGTTCCTCTAATCTTTGCATACATCCTACACATCAGAACATACATTTTATACTATCTCCTACTACACGATAATTTACCTTTAAACTTTGATAGTATAGCATAAAACCATTAACTTAGATGGGTGATCAATTATTATTAAGTTGGTGCTTCAAGTTATTTTTGCTGTCAGGTTCAAAAAAACATTACTTCTTTTTACTGTAACGAGCAATTGATTTAGAAGTCATCAAAAGCCCATCAAAATACAAAGCTGTACTCACCGGACGGGTCTGTGAGCAAGAAGTAGTTAGGCTTGTACTCACCTCTTGCCCTTCAAGAACCAATAAATCCTGTCAACAAAAACAGCATCTTTAGCCCCCTCCTATTAAAGATTTTACAAGGATGATGGTTTTATTTGTGTTTAGAAGTTTGGATTTGAAATGGCCAGTTCAATGGATAAAGAGACAGTTTAAGTAGTATTAGATTATTATTCTTATTCTTATTAGCTACTGGAAGAAACAAACCAGTAGTATCTATACTTAATTACTTCTATTTCCAGGAAATCATAAAGAAAAAGAACCAAACAAAAAAAGTCACTTCCTACCTTTTGTATCTCAGGATGAAAAATGTCTCTTGGGCTCTTCTCCAGTTTCTCCAGACTCCTGGCACTGAAATGCAAATGAACGAGTGCTTTAGAGGAGGGCAAGTGCACATTCCAACCCCGAACCACCAACCGATTGCAGTTACAGCGCTTACAAAATGAATCGTTCCCAGAGCCTCTGGGAAACGGAACGGTTGGTGCAACTGCCATTTCTTCCCCAAAATACTAACTTCCAACACTTCCTAAACTTAGTTTGCATTTTAAAAACAGAAATTAGGGAGACTCAGGGTGGAGATCAGGTTGAAATTGATTTCCTTCTAAAGCACAGGGCTCTGTTCCATCACCCTTCACTTTGGCTCCACACAGAATCACGGGGAGCATTTTAGGAGGGCTCAAGAACCAATTCTATTTCTCTCTTTTTTCTAGTTCTCTCTCTTCCTAAATCATTCAAGGCAAGTCAAATGAAAAAGGACAAGTTCAGCATCAAATTCACACTTTTTCCCTTTGTCTACTCAAGAACAGGCTTTAAAACCACTTCTTGCTGCCTTCAACGATTAAGACTTGCAAAACAGTTTCACAAGTTTGATAGGTTTACCATAAAAACCACAGAACACAAGCTCTGAATTACAGGAAAAGGTACACAGGCAAATATCTCAGCTGATGGTGGCTTATTTGTAAACACATACCTTAACGGAGATTGCACTGAGAATGTTTCAGTGGGACTCTAAGGGAAAAGTATTTTCTGAGTACCCTGTAAACAAGAAAAGCTAGGATATATTACAGGACATACCCACTTGTTCTGCATATTCAAATAGGATTATCAATAAAAACATTTAAGAAGGAAGAAAACCAAGGTAATTTTACTCAGCTATATTTGCTGCCGATTTAGAGAAAAAAAAAAAAAAGTCACGGGTGCTGCAAAGAAAAAAAAAAAGTGAACCAGAAACGCCTACAGTAGACTTTAAAACAATTGCTTGGATAAAAGCAGCTCATGGAACATGAAGTAGAAAAAAAGCGAAACCAGTATCAGACCTGCCTATTTTCTTACCATTGCACAAGAAATTCCGACAAGCGGTATAAAGTCACTGCCTAAAACCGATCCTAGGATGTAACCAAGAACAATTGAGGCATTTGCTAATCTAAACGGAAACCTTTTCCGGACCCTAGTGTCAAATCACACGTTTTGTCTTGCAGCAGCTCGAGGCTGGAGAGCATTTCCCCTGGGGGTCGGGAGGGTAGGGGCACAAGGGACTGAGTTTGCGGATCGCACCTGTGCCATCAGAAGGAACCAGCCCGGCGCTCCTTGCGCTCGCCATTCTCCGGGCCATCGCTGTGTTTTACTGCTCAGCGATGCCGCTCCATCTGTTTGCGTGGAAGGAAGAGCCACGAGCACTGAGGCACTCAGCAGCCGTGTCATTCCAGCGCTGTCGAGCGCTCTCTGCTCGCAAGGCTGAGCACGCCGCGGAGCCGCCTCCGCAGCCGCTCGTCCGCCCCCGCCCACAGCAGCGGCAGCCAGTCCCTTTGTTCCTTCCACCCCAGCCTCTTCTGGCATAGCCTGGGACGATCTGGATCAAAAGTCACCTGCGAGTCCTGCCCTTGGGGCGTGCTGGCAGCAGCCAGGGCTCCCGGCCCTTCAGCTCCCCAGCTCAGCCTGGAGCAGCCGTGCTGAGCTCCACAAACGTGCATAGGGAGAGTTTTATCCCAGCCAGGGCTCTTTCAGCTCTCCAGCTCAGCAGGAGCAGGCAAGGAAAGTCAGGGGAGACCAGAACACCACTCTGATCCCAGTGGCCTTTCCTCTCCCTCTCCTTATTTGTCTCTGAAGGGGATTTTCAAACCCTTCAAGATGGCCTCAAGTGGTTTCCAAGGCGACGGTGCTAGAGTCATCACTGCCACGGAAACCCTCTCTTTGGCATCATATAAATATTTCCCTTGAAGGAGGCTGGATGAGTGGGCAATGCACTATTTTCTAGCACTCCCTGGCTGCAACAGGACAACCTCCAGGAGATGGGAGGGAGCTTGGGAGGTTAAAATTAGCTTGCCATGCTGGCCAGCAATGGAAAGAGGTGATTGCTGATGTTTCAGCCCAAAACCTGGGGTTATTTGTGTCAGCAGGATCCAAATGAAATAGATTTACTCTGTAGGGAGACAAAAACGAGAAAAAAAAAGGCAGGGAGGAAGTAAGGTTGAAAACTTGTGCTTTTTTTGCCGTTCTTCAGAAAAACTTCTTAAAGTTTTCCCTTTAATGCCAATCCCACATTCTCTTGGGTCAGAGGGGACTGAAAACACCGTCTCCTCCACGCTGGGAGCTCCTGGGGCAGCTCAGAAATCCCTGCTGGCTGCTGAGAGCTGGCATGGGGGGTGACAGCCACGTGCTGGGCTGGTGTCCATGCAGGGCACTGGCAATGCTGCTGGCAGCCCCTCCAGAGCTGTGCCCTGGGGCTCAGCATCCTGGCTGGGCAGAGCTGGAGGGGATGCTGGGCTGCAGCCCTTGGCAGAACCAGTGGCCCTTAGGGGACAGCACAGCTCCAGAGAGTGTTTTGGGGTTCCTGTCCCACTGCCTACGCTCAGGGTGCAGGCAGATGGGGGTCCTGGAGTACTTCACCCTCTCCTGGCAGCATATTCAAGGCTGAGGTGTTTTGCTTTGCTTTTAATTGCCTCCCTTCTGTCTCCTCAACTCACCAGCACCTTTACAGGAGCACAGGGGGAGGTGTCTGCCTGCACCGGGGCCAAGCTCCGAGCAGGGACAGGCTCTGCAGAGGGCGTCTGCGCCCGGGCTGCTGCTGTAAACACCTCCTGTCCCCGAGCAGATGGCTCCTCTCACATCCCTGCTGCAGGCAGATACCAAAGGGCTTTCCTGACAAACAAAGCACGGCCGCCTGCAGCCCTGGAGCGCTTCTGGCTTTCCTGGAAGAAGGGGATGCTCCCTCCTTGTCGCACTGCCCAGGCTATTTTTAGACCTGCATAGCAACCAGAGGATGGGGAGACACGGTGTCCCCCTGCCACCCTCTCACCTGCTGGCTGCTGGCCTTTGGCAGGGGCTGGGGATGAGTGTGGGGTGCTGGCTGGGCTGGAGGAGAGGGGTTCCAGCTGATCGCCCCCCAGCACCACCCCAAAAAGTCTCCCAGGAGGCACAGAGCTGCTCCAAGACCCACTTGCTTTCCCCACTCCAGAAGGTGCTGCCAAGGAAATCTGGAGACCAGCAAGGTCAGGCCGCAGCACCTGCTTTCCTCTTTCTCCCTTTAGAAAAAAATAACAACCCACCCTAAATCCAGAGCAAACAATTAAAATGTTCCAGTTGCTGGCTCAGAGCAGCGATCCCAGATAAAACCCCAAGGATCCGCCAGCTAAAAATAGCCTGAGCCCCATAAATTAAACAAAAGCTTTTTGCTGGGCTCTTGGAAAGCCAGTTCCAGTGCAGTTTTCTCTATGTAAGGTATAACTCTAATGGTATTTGTTATTATTAGCCCTACCTCCCCCGTGTCACCGACCTTCCCAGCACCATTGTTTAGGAACGGGAATTTTACAGAGCCAGACTTCTTCCTCCTGGCAGCTCCTCTGCTGGAGTGGGATCCCACCTCAGCCACTTTCCTGCCTTTTTATATTAGTTTAAACCTTTTTTTTTTCCCTTGCGGGCAACTGATTATTTGATACTAAGACATTCTATGTTTTGTAGGGCCACCCTCATTTAAGCAGATGTCTCAAACATCTGCTTAATTTCTATCCCTATCAGCTGTCCTGGGAGCTGTGGACCCTTAAATAAATTCCTGCTTGGAAGGCAAATGTATTGGGCAGCCTTTGGTGGACACTGTGCAAGCCAGCATGCATGCAGGGGCTTGTCTCACCTCCTTTCTGTCATCAAGCCCATTAACAATATTTCCTCATATTATATTTTATATATATGTGATGTTAGACAGCCAATGACTTACAGCTTTCTGGGAGATTTCTCCTCCAACCCTTTAAAGAGCTTCCAGCATCCCACTGTCTCAAGCACACGTGGCCAGCTCATGAGGATGAGTTCTCTCCAGTCCTTCTCCAATGCTTTTTCCCAGCACTCCATGTTGGCTGTGAGGAGCACATCCAACACCTGCTTTCCCAGCCCAGATATTTAGGCTTTGTTGCTTTTTCTATTGGCTTTTACAAAAGTATTTCACTTACTGCACTGGGAGCAGCTGCATCCCAAAGCCCAGCTGAGATCCCTTGCTCCATCCTCGTGCTGGACTTCAATTGTTTTGCTTCATTTGCCAGTAGTTCTGTGGCTCGGGCCGGACAGCACCCGCCACATCCTGCGGCACCAAGGCCGCCCCTGCTGCCCCCGGCCGGGACACCTCGCGGCCTCGCGCCGCGGGCGAGGCGGAGCCGCACCACAGCCGCGCCCCCGGGACGAGGAGAGGCGGCCCCTCCTCGTTCCCTCCCCGCCTTCCAGCCGCTCCCCTCCCGCCGGCTCCTCCCTTCCAGCCGCTCCTCTCCCCGCCTCACCGGAGGCTTCTCCTCCGACATGGCGGGGGGGGGTCGCAAGGGGGTCGCGCTGGGGGCGTGGCCAACGGCCAAGGGGCGTGGGGGGGCCGCGTGCAGGCGCGTCCTCGCTGAACGTCACGGGGGCGCTGTGCTCCGGAGGGGGAGCGGCGTGAGGGGAGAGCCCGGGACACCCCGAAACAGCCCCTGGACACTCCGAAACAGCCCCTGGATACCCCAGGGATACCCCGAAGCAGCCCTTGGATAGCCCAAAACAGCCCCTGGACACCCCCGGGACCGCACCTTCCCGGTGACACGGCAGCTCCTGGGTGAGGGAAAACGGGAGGAGAAGCCTTCCATCAAAACACCCAGTGTCTCCAGTCCAGCCCAGACCGGTGCTGGGGTGTTCAGATCCCCCTTAAGGGGAGGAGAGGCAAGTTTGCCTCGATCCACAATTGAGGAAAGAATTAGATTCTAAACATACCCGAAAGCGAGATTTAAAACACAAACGAGGTTAAATATTGGGATCCAAAGCGATATTTCAACCTTTATTTTTTTTCATAAAAGAGAAAAGAAAGAAGGTAGAAAAGTGGGGATAGCCAAGAATAATTACGTGAAGCAGAGGGAAGGTGTTACCACCACCGTGGGTCCAGCGCCGCCTCACAGAGTGCGGTGGGTGTTTCACAGCAGTTATTGCTGTTTGTTTGCCTTATTAATGTTTGTTTGCCTTGTTATGCATTCATGGCAGTCACTCTAATCGTTGTGTGTGTTTGTATTAACTGTTACAGTTGTTGCAGCACTTTGGGCTGGAAAATGAAGGATTGGGACTTGCCTAAAAGAGACAGTCTTAAGAAAAGGGGGGACTTGATAAATAACACAGAGACTAGAAATTTTCAGTTCCCCTGAAGATGCTGAATAGAGCTTTAGGGCTAACTAGCAAAAAAGATTAAAGGTACGCATGAAGGAGGATAAATGTAGCTGGAACCAGTGGAGAAAAAGATAGAGGACTACAGAGGGGTTTTTGCAAGTTACGTAACAAAAAACAATAGTGCATACCAAAGAAAAAGTTCAAAGAAAGGTCACCAGTAATACTGAAGCATTCAGTGAATATGACCACGAGACCCCCCCCCCCACGTTAGATGACCTCCAGGACCAAAAAAGGACTTCCAGTTACAGGTGAACGCATGCAAATTAGTTCTAGGGAAGTGGTGTTAGCATATTAGCTAGGAGACACATTGTAATGAATATGTATGATCAGGATGGAATAAATACCCTCTTGTGAATTTTCACCACACACATCAGATTAAAGGAGATAGATACGCTTCTGTGTGTCCAGCGCTGATAAAGAATGACTGCTTTCTAACGCTTTAAATTGAAAAAACGTTTATTTCATAACGAACATCCTAACAAACATCCTAACAAACATCCTTAACATCCTAACAAACATCCTAACATCCTAATAATCCTAATCTTCTAATAGCAACATCGAACTCTATCCCCAAGTTTCTACAACTACATGCTTTCCCTCTCACAGTTCCCACTCTCCTAGTCTTGAAGTAAACGGGAAGAAGAAATCAGACGAGGCCCTTCTCAGCATGCTGGTTTTCAGTTCAGACGGGCCGTGGAGGATCCACATCAAATCAGATCACACGGGGGCGGTGCTGGTTGTCTCCTGCGGCCATGGCTTCATTTCCCCTCGGTGGCCGCTGTCCCAGCCTGTTTCTTCGCAGGTCATCCAGCTCTCTCCGGGGACGCTGGCGGGGCACAGGGCTTGGGGCCCTGTCCCCATCAGCCAGTCTGCGGCGCCGGCCACCTCCAGGAGCCGCATCCTCCTGCGCCTCCTGCTGCTGCCGCTGGCGCCAGCGCACCACGAAGGGATGGAGGCGGCGGCGGGGGCGGCGCGGGACCAGCCCGGCGCGGCTCTCCTGATCCTGCAGCACGCGGATGCTCCCGATGGGCCCTTGGCAGGTCGGGCAGGTGGCGGCGGCATCAGGGGCAGCCTGGGGCTGGATGCAGGCGTGGCAGAACACGTGTCCGCAGGGCTCCACGGCAGCAGCGGGGCTGTGCAGGAAATCCACGCAGATGCGGCACACCCGGACGGCTCGGGGCGCTGGTGGCTCCTCCCTGGCCTCCGACATTGCTGCTCCCGGAATTGACTGCTCTCAGCCGCTGGCAGGACTCGAAGGCTTGGCTTCCACTCGGGGCACTCGGAGGTTCCTCAACCTCTCGTGGGACTCAGAGATTCCTCAGTCTCTGGCAGGACTCAGAGGTTCCTCAGTCGCTGGAAGGACTTGAAGGTTCCTCTTCACTCACTGGCAGGACTCAGATGGTCGTCTTCACTCACTGGAGTAATTCAGAAGCTCCTCGGTCACTGGCAGGACTCGAAGGCTCCTCGGTCACTGGAGTAACTCGAAGGCTCCTCGGTCACTGGCAGGACTCAGAGGCTCCTCGGTCGCTGGCAGCACTTGGAGGTTCCTCCTCAGTCACGGGCAGACTTGGAGGTTCCTCACTCACCGGCAGGACTTGGAGGCTCCTCGGTCACTGGCAGCAGTCAGGTTCCTCAGTCACTGGCAGCACACAGAAGACGCTCGCTCGCTGGTAGCACAGAGGCTCCTCAGATGCTGGCAGCGCTTGGAAGCTCCTCAGCTGCTGTGGATCACAAGCTGAGTGTGCTGGCACTACCCAACGCTGGCGGTTATAGTTACGCAGGTGGCGTCATAATGACCATGAGTGACACGGCCTGACATCACAGGGCTCTGAGGGCCACACCCAGGAGCTCCCCATCCACAGACAGATCCTGTGGCACAAGGCCCACCTGGCAGTGGGCTGCACACCTCAGTGTTCGCCCAGATCCCTTCCAGGCGGTCCCTCCTGGTTTCCATGCCATGTGTTGGGGTCTGGGGCTGCACCTCCCCAGCGGGAGGACTCTGTTCAGCCCTTGGTTGAACTTCAGGAGGTTCCGTCAGCCCATTGCTCCAGCCTGTTGAGGTCCTTGTGGGTGCAGAGTCACCTTCTGGTGTCTCAGCAGCTCCTCCCACTGTAGGAAATGCAGCAAACTTGCTGAGGGTGCCCTGGACCCCTTTATTCAGGCCACTATCAAGAAGGAAGAGGACTGGTCCCAGTGCTGATGCCTGGGCTACACTGCTGATGATCAGCCTCTATCTCAGCTTCATGCTGCTGATCAACATCCTCGACTTAAAATCCAGTGTCAACAGTTAAAATCACTTCCTCACAGGGCAGAGCTTATTTGCAAAGTTCTGCTTCCGCCAAGCCTCCTGCTTTCTCCAAACTCGTGAGAAATGTCTGGCTGATCCTTTATCAGCCCCAGTGAGCATTTTCCCCTTCAAATACAGCAGCTCTGGAATACAGCAAAGGATCTGTTGAATCATTTGCCTCTTCCACCACTTTTCCTGAAATATACCTGAAACATACCTGGTATTTTCCTGAAAATACCATTGTCGCACTACACACCGACACCAGCTCTTGGAATCTTTTTGTGCCCTTTGCAAAGAGACTGAGGTTGTTTGGCAGAGACTCTCCAGGACCAGGCAATACAACAAGGCACCTCTAGGGCCCTGCTGCTGCTGCCACCATAGCCCTGCTGTGGATGGAATGGAAGAGGCTGTGATGGCAGCAGGCCACCCCAGCACAGTTATCCACGTGTAGCTGGGCAGCCTGTGCTCACAGCTCAGTCTGTCCCTGGGATTTCACCCCTCAGAGTGCTGGCTGTTTGTCCCACCTTTCCTATCACAAGGCTGGAATTGGCCTAGTGCCAGCTTTTTGTGGCCTTTATGTGCAGGGCTGTAGAACTCCCCTTGGGCTCAAAGCCAAGCTCCCTGTTACATCTCATTAACCCCTTCTTTCCAAGTTCCCTTGTGCGTCCTCCTAGTACCCAGTGCAGGTGGTGGGGCACTGTCCCACTCCTCAGCTGTGATGTCCCCATCACTATCTGCTTACCCATCCCACTCAGGACAGATTTCCATTGTGGCAGCCTTGCAAGGGACCAGTTAATCCTCATGAAATGTCTTTTTAGCTGCCAGGCTCCACTCTCAGTTACACTGCAGGCACTTCTTCCCAGACCTGAGTGGCACCTTGGCCACCCAAGGACACAGCTTCACCTCCCCACCATGGCCCAGCCAAGCCAAAGGGTTCACCAGCTTTGCAGTGCCTCAGCCACATGATCCCTGCACACAGAAACATTCACAGGAGGAATTAGAAACATCAGTAGCTCCATGCCAGGCTATGGGAAGCAGCCCCTGGGATGAGGATGCTGGAGCCCAGGACAAAGCTCAGGATAAGAGCAGAGGACACAGCGCCTCTGTCCAGGGACACTGGGTGCTGCCCTGGCAGCATGGCCTGGCCTCTGCTTGTCCCCAGGGCATGGCCACATTCCATCCACCATCCATCCTGGCTCCCAGCAGGTCTCTCTGCTGCCCTGGCGCGGCAGAGGAGGACAGAGCCAGTCACAAGTGGGGTTTCAGGAAGAGGAACTCGCTTGCAGGGGTCTCCCATCCCTGATAGGTTTGGAGACATCACCCCTTAGTGCCAGTGGGAGCACTCAGGGAACCCAAAATGAATTTACTGGTCCCAGTCCCAGGGCAGGAAGGGGACTGGACCCTCGTGCAGGGGAAAGGCAGTTCAAAAGGATTTAGCACCAGCTGTCCCTGGATGTTGCTGGCCCTCAAAGTCCTCATAGCTTTCCCTGTACCTTTGGTGGGCAGAGACACCATGGGTCCTTTGGGCCAGCAAATGCAGGACCCCTATCAGCACTTTCCCTTCTCTTTACTGGGCTCCACGGTTCATCCTCCATGCCCAAGGGGACTCCAGCCAGACGGGGATCTCTTTGGATCATCACCTCCGTGCCGAGCACACCCGGACACGCCGCTCCCGGCACCGCCCCCGGCTCCTGCCGGGCAGCACCGAGCGCAGCCCCTGCCCGGACACAGCGAGGGAGAGCAACGCCCAGAGAGCCTGGCAGGGCCAGTCCCTTTGTTCCTCCCACCCCAGCCTCTTCTGGCATAGCCTGGGACGATCTGGATCAAAAGTCACCTGCGAGTCCTGCCCTTGGGGCGTGCTGGCAGCAGCCAGGGCTCCCGGCCCTTCAGCTCCCCAGCTCAGCCTGGAGCAGCCGTGCTGAGCTCCACAAACGTGCATAGGGAGAGTTTTATCCCAGCCAGGGCTCTTTCAGCTCTCCAGCTCAGCAGGAGCAGGCAAGGAAAGTCAGGGGAGACCAGAACACCACTCTGATCCCAGTGGCCTTTCCTCTCCCTCTCCTTATTTGTCTCTGAAGGGGATTTTCAAACCCTTCAAGATGGCCTCAAGTGGTTTCCAAGGCGACGGTGCTAGAGTCATCACTGCCACGGAAACCCTCTCTTTGGCATCATATAAATATTTCCCTTGAAGGAGGCTGGATGAGTGGGCAATGCACTATTTTCTAGCACTCCCTGGCTGCAACAGGACAACCTCCAGGAGATGGGAGGGAGCTTGGGAGGTTAAAATTAGCTTGCCATGCTGGCCAGCAATGGAAAGAGGTGATTGCTGATGTTTCAGCCCAAAACCTGGGGTTATTTGTGTCAGCAGGATCCAAATGAAATAGATTTACTCTGTAGGGAGACAAAAACGAGAAAAAAAAAGGCAGGGAGGAAGTAAGGTTGAAAACTTGTGCTTTTTTTGCCGTTCTTCAGAAAAACTTCTTAAAGTTTTCCCTTTAATGCCAATCCCACATTCTCTTGGGTCAGAGGGGACTGAAAACACCGTCTCCTCCACGCTGGGAGCTCCTGGGGCAGCTCAGAAATCCCTGCTGGCTGCTGAGAGCTGGCATGGGGGGTGACAGCCACGTGCTGGGCTGGTGTCCATGCAGGGCACTGGCAATGCTGCTGGCAGCCCCTCCAGAGCTGTGCCCTGGGGCTGGGCACAGCCAGAGCTGGGCTGGTGTCCATGCAGGGCACTGGCAATGCTGCTGGCAGCCCCTCCAGAGCTGTGCCCTGGGGCTCAGCATCCTGGCTGGGCAGAGCTGGAGGGGATGCTGGGCTGCAGCCCTTGGCAGAACCAGTGGCCCTTAGGGGACAGCACAGCTCCAGAGAGTGTTTTGGGGTTCCTGTCCCACTGCCTACGCTCAGGGTGCAGGCAGATGGGGGTCCTGGAGTACTTCACCCTCTCCTGGCAGCATATTCAAGGCTGAGGTGTTTTGCTTTGCTTTTAATTGCCTCCCTTCTGTCTCCTCAACTCACCAGCACCTTTACAGGAGCACAGGGGGAGGTGTCTGCCTGCACCGGGGCCAAGCTCCGAGCAGGGACAGGCTCTGCAGAGGGCGTCTGCGCCCGGGCTGCTGCTGTAAACACCTCCTGTCCCCGAGCAGATGGCTCCTCTCACATCCCTGCTGCAGGCAGATACCAAAGGGCTTTCCTGACAAACAAAGCACGGCCGCCTGCAGCCCTGGAGCGCTTCTGGCTTTCCTGGAAGAAGGGGATGCTCCCTCCTTGTCGCACTGCCCAGGCTATTTTTAGACCTGCATAGCAACCAGAGGATGGGGAGACACGGTGTCCCCCTGCCACCCTCTCACCTGCTGGCTGCTGGCCTTTGGCAGGGGCTGGGGATGAGTGTGGGGTGCTGGCTGGGCTGGAGGAGAGGGGTTCCAGCTGATCGCCCCCCAGCACCACCCCAAAAAGTCTCCCAGGAGGCACAGAGCTGCTCCAAGACCCACTTGCTTTCCCCACTCCAGAAGGTGCTGCCAAGGAAATCTGGAGACCAGCAAGGTCAGGCCGCAGCACCTGCTTTCCTCTTTCTCCCTTTAGAAAAAAATAACAACCCACCCTAAATCCAGAGCAAACAATTAAAATGTTCCAGTTGCTGGCTCAGAGCAGCGATCCCAGATAAAACCCCAAGGATCCGCCAGCTAAAAATAGCCTGAGCCCCATAAATTAAACAAAAGCTTTTTGCTGGGCTCTTGGAAAGCCAGTTCCAGTGCAGTTTTCTCTATGTAAGGTATAACTCTAATGGTATTTGTTATTATTAGCCCTACCTCCCCCGTGTCACCGACCTTCCCAGCACCATTGTTTAGGAACGGGAATTTTACAGAGCCAGACTTCTTCCTCCTGGCAGCTCCTCTGCTGGAGTGGGATCCCACCTCAGCCACTTTCCTGCCTTTTTATATTAGTTTAAACCTTTTTTTTTTCCCTTGCGGGCAACTGATTATTTGATACTAAGACATTCTATGTTTTGTAGGGCCACCCTCATTTAAGCAGATGTCTCAAACATCTGCTTAATTTCTATCCCTATCAGCTGTCCTGGGAGCTGTGGACCCTTAAATAAATTCCTGCTTGGAAGGCAAATGTATTGGGCAGCCTTTGGTGGACACTGTGCAAGCCAGCATGCATGCAGGGGCTTGTCTCACCTCCTTTCTGTCATCAAGCCCATTAACAATATTTCCTCATATTATATTTTATATATATGTGATGTTAGACAGCCAATGACTTACAGCTTTCTGGGAGATTTCTCCTCCAACCCTTTAAAGAGCTTCCAGCATCCCACTGTCTCAAGCACACGTGGCCAGCTCATGAGGATGAGTTCTCTCCAGTCCTTCTCCAATGCTTTTTCCCAGCACTCCATGTTGGCTGTGAGGAGCACATCCAACACCTGCTTTCCCAGCCCAGATATTTAGGCTTTGTTGCTTTTTCTATTGGCTTTTACAAAAGTATTTCACTTACAGCACTGGGAGCAGCTGCATCCCAAAGCCCAGCTGAGATCCCTTGCTCCATCCTCGTGCTGGACTTCAATTGTTTTGCTTCATTTGCCAGTAGTTCTGTGGCTCGGGCCGGACAGCACCCGCCACATCCTGCGGCACCAAGGCCGCCCCTGCTGCCCCCGGCCGGGACACCTCGCGGCCTCGCGCCGCGGGCGAGGCGGAGCCGCACCACAGCCGCGCCCCCGGGACGAGGAGAGGCGGCCCCTCCTCGTTCCCTCCCCGCCTTCCAGCCGCTCCCCTCCCGCCGGCTCCTCCCTTCCAGCCGCTCCTCTCCCCGCCTCACCGGAGGCTTCTCCTCCGACATGGCGGGGGGGGGTCGCAAGGGGGTCGCGCTGGGGGCGTGGCCAACGGCCAAGGGGCGTGGGGGGGCCGCGTGCAGGCGCGTCCTCGCTGAACGTCACGGGGGCGCTGTGCTCCGGAGGGGGAGCGGCGTGAGGGGAGAGCCCGGGACACCCCGAAACAGCCCCTGGACACTCCGAAACAGCCCCTGGATACCCCAGGGATACCCCGAAGCAGCCCTTGGATAGCCCAAAACAGCCCCTGGACACCCCCGGGACCGCACCTTCCCGGTGACACGGCAGCTCCTGGGTGAGGGAAAACGGGAGGAGAAGCCTTCCATCAAAACACCCAGTGTCTCCAGTCCAGCCCAGACCGGTGCTGGGGTGTTCAGATCCCCCTTAAGGGGAGGAGAGGCAAGTTTGCCTCGATCCACAATTGAGGAAAGAATTAGATTCTAAACATACCCGAAAGCGAGATTTAAAACACAAACGAGGTTAAATATTGGGATCCAAAGCGATATTTCAACCTTTATTTTTTTTCATAAAAGAGAAAAGAAAGAAGGTAGAAAAGTGGGGATAGCCAAGAATAATTACGTGAAGCAGAGGGAAGGTGTTACCACCACCGTGGGTCCAGCGCCGCCTCACAGAGTGCGGTGGGTGTTTCACAGCAGTTATTGCTGTTTGTTTGCCTTATTAATGTTTGTTTGCCTTGTTATGCATTCATGGCAGTCACTCTAATCGTTGTGTGTGTTTGTATTAACTGTTACAGTTGTTGCAGCACTTTGGGCTGGAAAATGAAGGATTGGGACTTGCCTAAAAGAGACAGTCTTAAGAAAAGGGGGGACTTGATAAACAACACAGAGACTAGAAATTTTCAGTTCCCCTGAAGATGCTGAATAGAGCTTTAGGGCTAACTAGCAAAAAAGATTAAAGGTACGCATGAAGGAGGATAAATGTAGCTGGAACCAGTGGAGAAAAAGATAGAGGACTACAGAGGGGTTTTTGCAAGTTACGTAACAAAAAACAATAGTGCATACCAAAGAAAAAGTTCAAAGAAAGGTCACCAGTAATACTGAAGCATTCAGTGAATATGACCACGAGACCCCCCCCCCACGTTAGATGACCTCCAGGACCAAAAAAGGACTTCCAGTTACAGGTGAACGCATGCAAATTAGTTCTAGGGAAGTGGTGTTAGCATATTAGCTAGGAGACACATTGTAATGAATATGTATGATCAGGATGGAATAAATACCCTCTTGTGAATTTTCACCACACACATCAGATTAAAGGAGATAGATACGCTTCTGTGTGTCCAGCGCTGATAAAGAATGACTGCTTTCTAACGCTTTAAATTGAAAAAACGTTTATTTCATAACGAACATCCTAACAAACATCCTAACAAACATCCTTAACATCCTAACAAACATCCTAACATCCTAATATCCTAATCTTCTAATAGCAACATCGAACTCTATCCCCAAGTTTCTACAACTACATGCTTTCCCTCTCACAGTTCCCACTCTCCTAGTCTTGAAGTAAACGGGAAGAAGAAATCAGACGAGGCCCTTCTCAGCATGCTGGTTTTCAGTTCAGACGGGCCGTGGAGGATCCACATCAAATCAGATCACACGGGGGCGGTGCTGGTTGTCTCCTGCGGCCATGGCTTCATTTCCCCTCGGTGGCCGCTGTCCCAGCCTGTTTCTTCGCAGGTCATCCAGCTCTCTCCGGGGACGCTGGCGGGGCACAGGGCTTGGGGCCCTGTCCCCATCAGCCAGTCTGCGGCGCCGGCCACCTCCAGGAGCCGCATCCTCCTGCGCCTCCTGCTGCTGCCGCTGGCGCCAGCGCACCACGAAGGGATGGAGGCGGCGGCGGGGGCGGCGCGGGACCAGCCCGGCGCGGCTCTCCTGATCCTGCAGCACGCGGATGCTCCCGATGGGCCCTTGGCAGGTCGGGCAGGTGGCGGCGGCATCAGGGGCAGCCTGGGGCTGGATGCAGGCGTGGCAGAACACGTGTCCGCAGGGCTCCACGGCAGCAGCGGGGCTGTGCAGGAAATCCACGCAGATGCGGCACACCCGGACGGCTCGGGGCGCTGGTGGCTCCTCCCTGGCCTCCGACATTGCTGCTCCCGGAATTGACTGCTCTCAGCCGCTGGCAGGACTCGAAGGCTTGGCTTCCACTCGGGGCACTCGGAGGTTCCTCAACCTCTCGTGGGACTCAGAGATTCCTCAGTCTCTGGCAGGACTCAGAGGTTCCTCAGTCGCTGGAAGGACTTGAAGGTTCCTCTTCACTCACTGGCAGGACTCAGATGGTCGTCTTCACTCACTGGAGTAATTCAGAAGCTCCTCGGTCACTGGCAGGACTCGAAGGCTCCTCGGTCACTGGAGTAACTCGAAGGCTCCTCGGTCACTGGCAGGACTCAGAGGCTCCTCGGTCGCTGGCAGCACTTGGAGGTTCCTCCTCAGTCACGGGCAGACTTGGAGGTTCCTCACTCACCGGCAGGACTTGGAGGCTCCTCGGTCACTGGCAGCAGTCAGGTTCCTCAGTCACTGGCAGCACACAGAAGACGCTCGCTCGCTGGTAGCACAGAGGCTCCTCAGATGCTGGCAGCGCTTGGAAGCTCCTCAGCTGCTGTGGATCACAAGCTGAGTGTGCTGGCACTACCCAACGCTGGCGGTTATAGTTACGCAGGTGGCGTCATAATGACCATGAGTGACACGGCCTGACATCACAGGGCTCTGAGGGCCACACCCAGGAGCTCCCCATCCACAGACAGATCCTGTGGCACAAGGCCCACCTGGCAGTGGGCTGCACACCTCAGTGTTTGCCCAGATCCCTTCCAGGCGGTCCCTCCTGGTTTCCATGCCATGTGTTGGGGTCTGGGGCTGCACCTCCCCAGCGGGAGGACTCTGTTCAGCCCTTGGTTGAACTTCAGGAGGTTCCGTCAGCCCATTGCTCCAGCCTGTTGAGGTCCTTGTGGGTGCAGAGTCACCTTCTGGTGTCTCAGCAGCTCCTCCCACTGTAGGAAATGCAGCAAACTTGCTGAGGGTGCCCTGGACCCCTTTATTCAGGCCACTATCAAGAAGGAAGAGGACTGGTCCCAGTGCTGATGCCTGGGCTACACTGCTGATGATCAGCCTCTATCTCAGCTTCATGCTGCTGATCAACATCCTCGACTTAAAATCCAGTGTCAACAGTTAAAATCACTTCCTCACAGGGCAGAGCTTATTTGCAAAGTTCTGCTTCCGCCAAGCCTCCTGCTTTCTCCAAACTCGTGAGAAATGTCTGGCTGATCCTTTATCAGCCCCAGTGAGCATTTTCCCCTTCAAATACAGCAGCTCTGGAATACAGCAAAGGATCTGTTGAATCATTTGCCTCTTCCACCACTTTTCCTGAAATATACCTGAAACATACCTGGTATTTTCCTGAAAATACCATTGTCGCACTACACACCGACACCAGCTCTTGGAATCTTTTTGTGCCCTTTGCAAAGAGACTGAGGTTGTTTGGCAGAGACTCTCCAGGACCAGGCAATACAACAAGGCACCTCTAGGGCCCTGCTGCTGCTGCCACCATAGCCCTGCTGTGGATGGAATGGAAGAGGCTGTGATGGCAGCAGGCCACCCCAGCACAGTTATCCACGTGTAGCTGGGCAGCCTGTGCTCACAGCTCAGTCTGTCCCTGGGATTTCACCCCTCAGAGTGCTGGCTGTTTGTCCCACCTTTCCTATCACAAGGCTGGAATTGGCCTAGTGCCAGCTTTTTGTGGCCTTTATGTGCAGGGCTGTAGAACTCCCCTTGGGCTCAAAGCCAAGCTCCCTGTTACATCTCATTAACCCCTTCTTTCCAAGTTCCCTTGTGCGTCCTCCTAGTACCCAGTGCAGGTGGTGGGGCACTGTCCCACTCCTCAGCTGTGATGTCCCCATCACTATCTGCTTACCCATCCCACTCAGGACAGATTTCCATTGTGGCAGCCTTGCAAGGGACCAGTTAATCCTCATGAAATGTCTTTTTAGCTGCCAGGCTCCACTCTCAGTTACACTGCAGGCACTTCTTCCCAGACCTGAGTGGCACCTTGGCCACCCAAGGACACAGCTTCACCTCCCCACCATGGCCCAGCCAAGCCAAAGGGTTCACCAGCTTTGCAGTGCCTCAGCCACATGATCCCTGCACACAGAAACATTCACAGGAGGAATTAGAAACATCAGTAGCTCCATGCCAGGCTATGGGAAGCAGCCCCTGGGATGAGGATGCTGGAGCCCAGGACAAAGCTCAGGATAAGAGCAGAGGACACAGCGCCTCTGTCCAGGGACACTGGGTGCTGCCCTGGCAGCATGGCCTGGCCTCTGCTTGTCCCCAGGGCATGGCCACATTCCATCCACCATCCATCCTGGCTCCCAGCAGGTCTCTCTGCTGCCCTGGCGCGGCAGAGGAGGACAGAGCCAGTCACAAGTGGGGTTTCAGGAAGAGGAACTCGCTTGCAGGGGTCTCCCATCCCTGATAGGTTTGGAGACATCACCCCTTAGTGCCAGTGGGAGCACTCAGGGAACCCAAAATGAATTTACTGGTCCCAGTCCCAGGGCAGGAAGGGGACTGGACCCTCGTGCAGGGGAAAGGCAGTTCAAAAGGATTTAGCACCAGCTGTCCCTGGATGTTGCTGGCCCTCAAAGTCCTCATAGCTTTCCCTGTACCTTTGGTGGGCAGAGACACCATGGGTCCTTTGGGCCAGCAAATGCAGGACCCCTATCAGCACTTTCCCTTCTCTTTACTGGGCTCCACGGTTCATCCTCCATGCCCAAGGGGACTCCAGCCAGACGGGGATCTCTTTGGATCATCACCTCCGTGCCGAGCACACCCGGACACGCCGCTCCCGGCACCGCCCCCGGCTCCTGCCGGGCAGCACCGAGCGCAGCCCCTGCCCGGACACAGCGAGGGAGAGCAACGCCCAGAGAGCCTGGCAGGGCCAGTCCCTTTGTTCCTCCCACCCCAGCCTCTTCTGGCATAGCCTGGGACGATCTGGATCAAAAGTCACCTGCGAGTCCTGCCCTTGGGGCGTGCTGGCAGCAGCCAGGGCTCCCGGCCCTTCAGCTCCCCAGCTCAGCCTGGAGCAGCCGTGCTGAGCTCCACAAACGTGCATAGGGAGAGTTTTATCCCAGCCAGGGCTCTTTCAGCTCTCCAGCTCAGCAGGAGCAGGCAAGGAAAGTCAGGGGAGACCAGAACACCACTCTGATCCCAGTGGCCTTTCCTCTCCCTCTCCTTATTTGTCTCTGAAGGGGATTTTCAAACCCTTCAAGATGGCCTCAAGTGGTTTCCAAGGCGACGGTGCTAGAGTCATCACTGCCACGGAAACCCTCTCTTTGGCATCATATAAATATTTCCCTTGAAGGAGGCTGGATGAGTGGGCAATGCACTATTTTCTAGCACTCCCTGGCTGCAACAGGACAACCTCCAGGAGATGGGAGGGAGCTTGGGAGGTTAAAATTAGCTTGCCATGCTGGCCAGCAATGGAAAGAGGTGATTGCTGATGTTTCAGCCCAAAACCTGGGGTTATTTGTGTCAGCAGGATCCAAATGAAATAGATTTACTCTGTAGGGAGACAAAAACGAGAAAAAAAAAGGCAGGGAGGAAGTAAGGTTGAAAACTTGTGCTTTTTTTGCCGTTCTTCAGAAAAACTTCTTAAAGTTTTCCCTTTAATGCCAATCCCACATTCTCTTGGGTCAGAGGGGACTGAAAACACCGTCTCCTCCACGCTGGGAGCTCCTGGGGCAGCTCAGAAATCCCTGCTGGCTGCTGAGAGCTGGCATGGGGGGTGACAGCCACGTGCTGGGCTGGTGTCCATGCAGGGCACTGGCAATGCTGCTGGCAGCCCCTCCAGAGCTGTGCCCTGGGGCTGGGCACAGCCAGAGCTGGGCTGGTGTCCATGCAGGGCACTGGCAATGCTGCTGGCAGCCCCTCCAGAGCTGTGCCCTGGGGCTCAGCATCCTGGCTGGGCAGAGCTGGAGGGGATGCTGGGCTGCAGCCCTTGGCAGAACCAGTGGCCCTTAGGGGACAGCACAGCTCCAGAGAGTGTTTTGGGGTTCCTGTCCCACTGCCTACGCTCAGGGTGCAGGCAGATGGGGGTCCTGGAGTACTTCACCCTCTCCTGGCAGCATATTCAAGGCTGAGGTGTTTTGCTTTGCTTTTAATTGCCTCCCTTCTGTCTCCTCAACTCACCAGCACCTTTACAGGAGCACAGGGGGAGGTGTCTGCCTGCACCGGGGCCAAGCTCCGAGCAGGGACAGGCTCTGCAGAGGGCGTCTGCGCCCGGGCTGCTGCTGTAAACACCTCCTGTCCCCGAGCAGATGGCTCCTCTCACATCCCTGCTGCAGGCAGATACCAAAGGGCTTTCCTGACAAACAAAGCACGGCCGCCTGCAGCCCTGGAGCGCTTCTGGCTTTCCTGGAAGAAGGGGATGCTCCCTCCTTGTCGCACTGCCCAGGCTATTTTTAGACCTGCATAGCAACCAGAGGATGGGGAGACACGGTGTCCCCCTGCCACCCTCTCACCTGCTGGCTGCTGGCCTTTGGCAGGGGCTGGGGATGAGTGTGGGGTGCTGGCTGGGCTGGAGGAGAGGGGTTCCAGCTGATCGCCCCCCAGCACCACCCCAAAAAGTCTCCCAGGAGGCACAGAGCTGCTCCAAGACCCACTTGCTTTCCCCACTCCAGAAGGTGCTGCCAAGGAAATCTGGAGACCAGCAAGGTCAGGCCGCAGCACCTGCTTTCCTCTTTCTCCCTTTAGAAAAAAATAACAACCCACCCTAAATCCAGAGCAAACAATTAAAATGTTCCAGTTGCTGGCTCAGAGCAGCGATCCCAGATAAAACCCCAAGGATCCGCCAGCTAAAAATAGCCTGAGCCCCATAAATTAAACAAAAGCTTTTTGCTGGGCTCTTGGAAAGCCAGTTCCAGTGCAGTTTTCTCTATGTAAGGTATAACTCTAATGGTATTTGTTATTATTAGCCCTACCTCCCCCGTGTCACCGACCTTCCCAGCACCATTGTTTAGGAACGGGAATTTTACAGAGCCAGACTTCTTCCTCCTGGCAGCTCCTCTGCTGGAGTGGGATCCCACCTCAGCCACTTTCCTGCCTTTTTATATTAGTTTAAACCTTTTTTTTTTCCCTTGCGGGCAACTGATTATTTGATACTAAGACATTCTATGTTTTGTAGGGCCACCCTCATTTAAGCAGATGTCTCAAACATCTGCTTAATTTCTATCCCTATCAGCTGTCCTGGGAGCTGTGGACCCTTAAATAAATTCCTGCTTGGAAGGCAAATGTATTGGGCAGCCTTTGGTGGACACTGTGCAAGCCAGCATGCATGCAGGGGCTTGTCTCACCTCCTTTCTGTCATCAAGCCCATTAACAATATTTCCTCATATTATATTTTATATATATGTGATGTTAGACAGCCAATGACTTACAGCTTTCTGGGAGATTTCTCCTCCAACCCTTTAAAGAGCTTCCAGCATCCCACTGTCTCAAGCACACGTGGCCAGCTCATGAGGATGAGTTCTCTCCAGTCCTTCTCCAATGCTTTTTCCCAGCACTCCATGTTGGCTGTGAGGAGCACATCCAACACCTGCTTTCCCAGCCCAGATATTTAGGCTTTGTTGCTTTTTCTATTGGCTTTTACAAAAGTATTTCACTTACTGCACTGGGAGCAGCTGCATCCCAAAGCCCAGCTGAGATCCCTTGCTCCATCCTCGTGCTGGACTTCAATTGTTTTGCTTCATTTGCCAGTAGTTCTGTGGCTCGGGCCGGACAGCACCCGCCACATCCTGCGGCACCAAGGCCGCCCCTGCTGCCCCCGGCCGGGACACCTCGCGGCCTCGCGCCGCGGGCGAGGCGGAGCCGCACCACAGCCGCGCCCCCGGGACGAGGAGAGGCGGCCCCTCCTCGTTCCCTCCCCGCCTTCCAGCCGCTCCCCTCCCGCCGGCTCCTCCCTTCCAGCCGCTCCTCTCCCCGCCTCACCGGAGGCTTCTCCTCCGACATGGCGGGGGGGGGTCGCAAGGGGGTCGCGCTGGGGGCGTGGCCAACGGCCAAGGGGCGTGGGGGGGGCCGCGTGCAGGCGCGTCCTCGCTGAACGTCACGGGGGCGCTGTGCTCCGGAGGGGGAGCGGCGTGAGGGGAGAGCCCGGGACACCCCGAAACAGCCCCTGGACACTCCGAAACAGCCCCTGGATACCCCAGGGATACCCCGAAGCAGCCCTTGGATAGCCCAAAACAGCCCCTGGACACCCCCGGGACCGCACCTTCCCGGTGACACGGCAGCTCCTGGGTGAGGGAAAACGGGAGGAGAAGCCTTCCATCAAAACACCCAGTGTCTCCAGTCCAGCCCAGACCGGTGCTGGGGTGTTCAGATCCCCCTTAAGGGGAGGAGAGGCAAGTTTGCCTCGATCCACAATTGAGGAAAGAATTAGATTCTAAACATACCCGAAAGCGAGATTTAAAACACAAACGAGGTTAAATATTGGGATCCAAAGCGATATTTCAACCTTTATTTTTTTTCATAAAAGGGAAAAGAAAGAAGGTAGAAAAGTGGGGATAGCCAAGAATAATTACGTGAAGCAGAGGGAAGGTGTTACCACCACCGTGGGTCCAGCGCCGCCTCACAGAGTGCGGTGGGTGTTTCACAGCAGTTATTGCTGTTTGTTTGCCTTATTAATGTTTGTTTGCCTTGTTATGCATTCATGGCAGTCACTCTAATCGTTGTGTGTGTTTGTATTAACTGTTACAGTTGTTGCAGCACTTTGGGCTGGAAAATGAAGGATTGGGACTTGCCTAAAAGAGACAGTCTTAAGAAAAGGGGGGACTTGATAAACAACACAGAGACTAGAAATTTTCAGTTCCCCTGAAGATGCTGAATAGAGCTTTAGGGCTAACTAGCAAAAAAGATTAAAGGTACGCATGAAGGAGGATAAATGTAGCTGGAACCAGTGGAGAAAAAGATAGAGGACTACAGAGGGGTTTTTGCAAGTTACGTAACAAAAAACAATAGTGCATACCAAAGAAAAAGTTCAAAGAAAGGTCACCAGTAATACTGAAGCATTCAGTGAATATGACCACGAGACCCCCCCCCCCCGCTAGATGACCTCCAGGACCAAAAAAGGACTTCCAGTTACAGGTGAACGCATGCAAATTAGTTCTAGGGAAGTGGTGTTAGCATATTAGCTAGGAGACACATTGTAATGAATATGTATGATCAGGATGGAATAAATACCCTCTTGTGAATTTTCACCACACACATCAGATTAAAGGAGATAGATACGCTTCTGTGTGTCCAGCGCTGATAAAGAATGACTGCTTTCTAACGCTTTAAATTGAAAAAACGTTTATTTCATAACGAACATCCTAACAAACATCCTAACAAACATCCTTAACATCCTAACAAACATCCTAACATCCTAATATCCTAATCTTCTAATAGCAACATCGAACTCTATCCCCAAGTTTCTACAACTACATGCTTTCCCTCCCACAGTTCCCACTCTCCTAGTCTTGAAGTAAACGGGAAGAAGAGATCAAACGAGGCCCTTCTCAGCATGCTGGTTTTCAGTTCAGACGGGCCGTGGAGGATCCACATCAAGTCAGATCACACGGGGGCGGTGCTGGTTGTCTCCTGCGGCCATGGCTTGGACAACTACCTTTCATTCTTGCCAAACGCTTTGCAGACCCCCGTGCAAGCTTTAGAACAAGATTTTGGATGTTTTCTTTCCTGGCAGAGTTTCTCCTTGCAAGATATGGTGGAAAAGCTTTTTGCTGAGTGTAGAGTGGCAAGACACGCAGAAGACGCAGATACGCAGCTCTCCGAAGCTAAGTGCCGGTCCCGGGCTTCTTTCGGCACAAACCGCTCTCAGGAGCTCCCTGCGCTCGCCACAATGCTCTGTGTGCGAAGAAGCCGCTTCTTCGCCTCCGGGAGAATCGGCGAGCGGCAGCTTCCCAAAGGCGAAGATGCAAGCTGCAGCACACAGGCACAGTGTGGGCAGCCTTCAGACTTAGAGAAAACAGTACTTTACCACTCTCCTGCCTTTTCCATGGTTATTCTATTGGAAAAGAACGAGTTTTGGACAACTACCTTTCATTCTTGCCAAACTCTTTGCAGACCCCCGTGCAAGCTTTAGAACAAGATTTTGGATGTTTTCTTTCCTGGCAGAGTTTCTCCTTGCAAGATATGGTGGAAAAGCTTTTTGCTGAGTGTAGAGCGGCAAGACACGCAGAAGACGCAGATACGCAGCTCTCCGAAGC
>NW_023416559.1:300000-495410 GCF_012460135.2 Molothrus ater | reverse complement strand
CTTTTTATTCTTGCCAAACGCTTTTGCCAAGACCCTTCCGTGCAAGCTTTAGAACAAGATTTTGGATGTTTTCTTTCCTGGCAGAGTTTCTCCTTGCAAGATATGGTGGAAAAGCTTTTTGCTGAGTGTAGAGCGGCAAGACACGCAGAAGACGCAGATACGCAGCTCTCCGAAGCTAAGTGCCGGTCCCGGGCTTCTTTCGGCGCACAAACCGCTCTCAGGAGCTCCCTGCGCTCGCCACAATGCTCTGTGTGCGAAGAAGCCGCTTCTTCGCCTCCGGGAGAATCGGCGAGCGGCAGCTTCCCAAAGGCGAAGATGCAAGCTGCAGCACACAGGCACAGTGTGGGCAGCCTTCAGACTTAGAGAAAACAGTACTTTACCACTCTCCTGCCTTTTCCATGGTTATTCTATTGGAAAAGAACGAGTTTTGGACAACTACCTTTCATTCTTGCCAAACGCTTTGCAGACCCCCGTGCAAGCTTTAGAACAAGATTTTGGATGTTTTCTTTCCTGGCAGAGTTTCTCCTTGCAAGATATGGTGGAAAAGCTTTTTGCTGAGTGTAGAGCGGCAAGACACGCAGAAGACGCAGATACGCAGCTCTCCGAAGCTAAGTGCCGGTCCCGGGCTTCTTTCGGCACAAACCGCTCTCAGGAGCTCCCTGCGCTCGCCACAATGCTCTGTGTGCGAAGAAGCCGCTTCTTCGCCTCCGGGAGAATCGGCGAGCGGCAGCTTCCCAAAGGCGAAGATGCAAGCTGCAGCACACAGGCACAGTGTGGGCAGCCTTCAGACTTAGAGAAAACAGTACTTTACCACTCTCCTGCCTTTTCCATGGTTATTCTATTGGAAAAGAACGAGTTTTGGACAACTACCTTTCATTCTTGCCAAACGCTTTGCAGACCCCCGTGCAAGCTTTAGAACAAGATTTTGGATGTTTTCTTTCCTGGCAGAGTTTCTCCTTGCAAGATATGGTGGAAAAGCTTTTTGCTGAGTGTAGAGCGGCAAGACACGCAGAAGACGCAGATACGCAGCTCTCCGAAGCTAAGTGCCGGTCCCGGGCTTCTTTCGGCACAAACCGCTCTCAGGAGCTCCCTGCGCTCGCCACAATGCTCTGTGTGCGAAGAAGCCGCTTCTTCGCCTCCGGGAGAATCGGCGAGCGGCAGCTTCCCAAAGGCGAAGATGCAAGCTGCAGCACACAGGCACAGTGTGGGCAGCCTTCAGACTTAGAGAAAACAGTACTTTACCACTCTCCTGCCTTTTCCATGGTTATTCTATTGGAAAAGAACGAGTTTTGGACAACTACCTTTCATTCTTGCCAAACGCTTTGCAGACCCCCGTGCAAGCTTTAGAACAAGATTTTGGATGTTTTCTTTCCTGGCAGAGTTTCTCCTTGCAAGATATGGTGGAAAAGCTTTTTGCTGAGTGTAGAGCGGCAAGACACGCAGAAGACGCAGATACGCAGCTCTCCGAAGCTAAGTGCCGGTCCCGGGCTTCTTTCGGCACAAACCGCTCTCAGGAGCTCCCTGCGCTCGCCACAATGCTCTGTGTGCGAAGAAGCCGCTTCTTCGCCTCCGGGAGAATCGGCGAGCGGCAGCTTCCCAAAGGCGAAGATGCAAGCTGCAGCACACAGGCACAGTGTGGGCAGCCTTCAGACTTAGAGAAAACAGTACTTTACCACTCTCCTGCCTTTTCCATGGTTATTCTATTGGAAAAGAACGAGTTTTGGACAACTACCTTTCATTCTTGCCAAACGCTTTGCAGACCCCCGTGCAAGCTTTAGAACAAGATTTTGGATGTTTTCTTTCCTGGCAGAGTTTCTCCTTGCAAGATATGGTGGAAAAGCTTTTTGCTGAGTGTAGAGCGGCAAGACACGCAGAAGACGCAGATACGCAGCTCTCCGAAGCTAAGTGCCGGTCCCGGGCTTCTTTCGGCACAAACAAACCGCTCTCAGGAGCTCCCTGCGCTCGCCACAATGCTCTGTGTGCGAAGAAGCCGCTTCTTCGCCTCCGGGAGAATCGGCGAGCGGCAGCTTCCCAAAGGCGAAGATGCAAGCTGCAGCACACAGGCACAGTGTGGGCAGCCTTCAGACTTAGAGAAAACAGTACTTTACCACTCTCCTGCCTTTTCCATGGTTATTCTATTGGAAAAGAACGAGTTTTGGACAACTACCTTTCATTCTTGCCAAACGCTTTGCAGACCCCCGTGCAAGCTTTAGAACAAGATTTTGGATGTTTTCTTTCCTGGCAGAGTTTCTCCTTGCAAGATATGGTGGAAAAGCTTTTTGCTGAGTGTAGAGCGGCAAGACACGCAGAAGACGCAGATACGCAGCTCTCCGAAGCTAAGTGCCGGTCCCGGGCTTCTTTCGGCACAAACCGCTCTCAGGAGCTCCCTGCGCTCGCCACAATGCTCTGTGTGCGAAGAAGCCGCTTCTTCGCCTCCGGGAGAATCGGCGAGCGGCAGCTTCCCAAAGGCGAAGATGCAAGCTGCAGCACACAGGCACAGTGTGGGCAGCCTTCAGACTTAGAGAAAACAGTACTTTACCACTCTCCTGCCTTTTCCATGGTTATTCTATTGGAAAAGAACGAGTTTTGGACAACTACCTTTCATTCTTGCCAAACGCTTTGCAGACCCCCGTGCAAGCTTTAGAACAAGATTTTGGATGTTTTCTTTCCTGGCAGAGTTTCTCCTTGCAAGATATGGTGGAAAAGCTTTTTGCTGAGTGTAGAGCGGCAAGACACGCAGAAGACGCAGATACGCAGCTCTCCGAAGCTAAGTGCCGGTCCCGGGCTTCTTTCGGCACAAACCGCTCTCAGGAGCTCCCTGCGCTCGCCACAATGCTCTGTGTGCGAAGAAGCCGCTTCTTCGCCTCCGGGAGAATCGGCGAGCGGCAGCTTCCCAAAGGCGAAGATGCAAGCTGCAGCACACAGGCACAGTGTGGGCAGCCTTCAGACTTAGAGAAAACAGTACTTTACCACTCTCCTGCCTTTTCCATGGTTATTCTATTGGAAAAGAACGAGTTTTGGACAACTACCTTTCATTCTTGCCAAACGCTTTGCAGACCCCCGTGCAAGCTTTAGAACAAGATTTTGGATGTTTTCTTTCCTGGCAGAGTTTCTCCTTGCAAGATATGGTGGAAAAGCTTTTTGCTGAGTGTAGAGCGGCAAGACACGCAGAAGACGCAGATACGCAGCTCTCCGAAGCTAAGTGCCGGTCCCGGGCTTCTTTCGGCACAAACCGCTCTCAGGAGCTCCCTGCGCTCGCCACAATGCTCTGTGTGCGAAGAAGCCGCTTCTTCGCCTCCGGGAGAATCGGCGAGCGGCAGCTTCCCAAAGGCGAAGATGCAAGCTGCAGCACACAGGCACAGTGTGGGCAGCCTTCAGACTTAGAGAAAACAGTACTTTACCACTCTCCTGCCTTTTCCATGGTTATTCTATTGGAAAAGAACGAGTTTTGGACAACTACCTTTATTCTTGCCAAACGCTTTGCAGACCCCCGTGCAAGCTTTAGAACAAGATTTTGGATGTTTTCTTTCCTGGCAGAGTTTCTCCTTGCAAGATATGGTGGAAAAGCTTTTTGCTGAGTGTAGAGCGGCAAGACACGCAGAAGACGCAGATACGCAGCTCTCCGAAGCTAAGTGCCGGTCCCGGGCTTCTTTCGGCACAAACCGCTCTCAGGAGCTCCCTGCGCTCGCCACAATGCTCTGTGTGCGAAGAAGCCGCTTCTTCGCCTCCGGGAGAATCGGCGAGCGGCAGCTTCCCAAAGGCGAAGATGCAAGCTGCAGCACACAGGCACAGTGTGGGCAGCCTTCAGACTTAGAGAAAACAGTACTTTACCACTCTCCTGCCTTTTCCATGGTTATTCTATTGGAAAAGAACGAGTTTTGGACAACTACCTTTCATTCTTGCCAAACGCTTTGCAGACCCCCGTGCAAGCTTTAGAACAAGATTTTGGATGTTTTCTTTCCTGGCAGAGTTTCTCCTTGCAAGATATGGTGGAAAAGCTTTTTGCTGAGTGTAGAGCGGCAAGACACGCAGAAGACGCAGATACGCAGCTCTCCGAAGCTAAGTGCCGGTCCCGGGCTTCTTTCGGCACAAACCGCTCTCAGGAGCTCCCTGCGCTCGCCACAATGCTCTGTGTGCGAAGAAGCCGCTTCTTCGCCTCCGGGAGAATCGGCGAGCGGCAGCTTCCCAAAGGCGAAGATGCAAGCTGCAGCACACAGGCACAGTGTGGGCAGCCTTCAGACTTAGAGAAAACAGTACTTTACCACTCTCCTGCCTTTTCCATGGTTATTCTATTGGAAAAGAACGAGTTTTGGACAACTACCTTTCATTCTTGCCAAACGCTTTGCAGACCCCCGTGCAAGCTTTAGAACAAGATTTTGGATGTTTTCTTTCCTGGCAGAGTTTCTCCTTGCAAGATATGGTGGAAAAGCTTTTTGCTGAGTGTAGAGCGGCAAGACACGCAGAAGACGCAGATACGCAGCTCTCCGAAGCTAAGTGCCGGTCCCGGGCTTCTTTCGGCACAAACCGCTCTCAGGAGCTCCCTGCGCTCGCCACAATGCTCTGTGTGCGAAGAAGCCGCTTCTTCGCCTCCGGGAGAATCGGCGAGCGGCAGCTTCCCAAAGGCGAAGATGCAAGCTGCAGCACACAGGCACAGTGTGGGCAGCCTTCAGACTTAGAGAAAACAGTACTTTACCACTCTCCTGCCTTTTCCATGGTTATTCTATTGGAAAAGAACGAGTTTTGGACAACTACCTTTCATTCTTGCCAAACGCTTTGCAGACCCCCGTGCAAGCTTTAGAACAAGATTTTGGATGTTTTCTTTCCTGGCAGAGTTTCTCCTTGCAAGATATGGTGGAAAAGCTTTTTGCTGAGTGTAGAGCGGCAAGACACGCAGAAGACGCAGATACGCAGCTCTCCGAAGCTAAGTGCCGGTCCCGGGCTTCTTTCGGCACAAACCGCTCTCAGGAGCTCCCTGCGCTCGCCACAATGCTCTGTGTGCGAAGAAGCCGCTTCTTCGCCTCCGGGAGAATCGGCGAGCGGCAGCTTCCCAAAGGCGAAGATGCAAGCTGCAGCACACAGGCACAGTGTGGGCAGCCTTCAGACTTAGAGAAAACAGTACTTTACCACTCTCCTGCCTTTTCCATGGTTATTCTATTGGAAAAGAACGAGTTTTGGACAACTACCTTTCATTCTTGCCAAACGCTTTGCAGACCCCCGTGCAAGCTTTAGAACAAGATTTTGGATGTTTTCTTTCCTGGCAGAGTTTCTCCTTGCAAGATATGGTGGAAAAGCTTTTTGCTGAGTGTAGAGCGGCAAGACACGCAGAAGACGCAGATACGCAGCTCTCCGAAGCTAAGTGCCGGTCCCGGGCTTCTTTCGGCACAAACCGCTCTCAGGAGCTCCCTGCGCTCGCCACAATGCTCTGTGTGCGAAGAAGCCGCTTCTTCGCCTCCGGGAGAATCGGCGAGCGGCAGCTTCCCAAAGGCGAAGATGCAAGCTGCAGCACGCAGGCACAGTGTGGGCAGCCTTCAGACTTAGAGAAAACAGTACTTTACCACTCTCCTGCCTTTTCCATGGTTATTCTATTGGAAAAGAACGAGTTTTGGACAACTACCTTTCATTCTTGCCAAACGCTTTGCAGACCCCCGTGCAAGCTTTAGAACAAGATTTTGGATGTTTTCTTTCCTGGCAGAGTTTCTCCTTGCAAGATATGGTGGAAAAGCTTTTTGCTGAGTGTAGAGCGGCAAGACACGCAGAAGACGCAGATACGCAGCTCTCCGAAGCTAAGTGCCGGTCCCGGGCTTCTTTCGGCACAAACCGCTCTCAGGAGCTCCCTGCGCTCGCCACAATGCTCTGTGTGCGAAGAAGCCGCTTCTTCGCCTCCGGGAGAATCGGCGAGCGGCAGCTTCCCAAAGGCGAAGATGCAAGCTGCAGCACGCAGGCACAGTGTGGGCAGCCTTCAGACTTAGAGAAAACAGTACTTTACCACTCTCCTGCCTTTTCCATGGTTATTCTATTGGAAAAGAACGAGTTTTGGACAACTACCTTTCATTCTTGCCAAACGCTTTGCAGACCCCCGTGCAAGCTTTAGAACAAGATTTTGGATGTTTTCTTTCCTGGCAGAGTTTCTCCTTGCAAGATATGGTGGAAAAGCTTTTTGCTGAGTGTAGAGCGGCAAGACACGCAGAAGACGCAGATACGCAGCTCTCCGAAGCTAAGTGCCGGTCCCGGGCTTCTTTCGGCACAAACCGCTCTCAGGAGCTCCCTGCGCTCGCCACAATGCTCTGTGTGCGAAGAAGCCGCTTCTTCGCCTCCGGGAGAATCGGCGAGCGGCAGCTTCCCAAAGGCGAAGATGCAAGCTGCAGCACGCAGGCACAGTGTGGGCAGCCTTCAGACTTAGAGAAAACAGTACTTTACCACTCTCCTGCCTTTTCCATGGTTATTCTATTGGAAAAGAACGAGTTTTGGACAACTACCTTTCATTCTTGCCAAACGCTTTGCAGACCCCCGTGCAAGCTTTAGAACAAGATTTTGGATGTTTTCTTTCCTGGCAGAGTTTCTCCTTGCAAGATATGGTGGAAAAGCTTTTTGCTGAGTGTAGAGCGGCAAGACACGCAGAAGACGCAGATACGCAGCTCTCCGAAGCTAAGTGCCGGTCCCGGGCTTCTTTCGGCACAAACCGCTCTCAGGAGCTCCCTGCGCTCGCCACAATGCTCTGTGTGCGAAGAAGCCGCTTCTTCGCCTCCGGGAGAATCGGCGAGCGGCAGCTTCCCAAAGGCGAAGATGCAAGCTGCAGCACACAGGCACAGTGTGGGCAGCCTTCAGACTTAGAGAAAACAGTACTTTACCACTCTCCTGCCTTTTCCATGGTTATTCTATTGGAAAAGAACGAGTTTTGGACAACTACCTTTCATTCTTGCCAAACGCTTTGCAGACCCCCGTGCAAGCTTTAGAACAAGATTTTGGATGTTTTCTTTCCTGGCAGAGTTTCTCCTTGCAAGATATGGTGGAAAAGCTTTTTGCTGAGTGTAGAGCGGCAAGACACGCAGAAGACGCAGATACGCAGCTCTCCGAAGCTAAGTGCCGGTCCCGGGCTTCTTTCGGCACAAACCGCTCTCAGGAGCTCCCTGCGCTCGCCACAATGCTCTGTGTGCGAAGAAGCCGCTTCTTCGCCTCCGGGAGAATCGGCGAGCGGCAGCTTCCCAAAGGCGAAGATGCAAGCTGCAGCACACAGGCACAGTGTGGGCAGCCTTCAGACTTAGAGAAAACAGTACTTTACCACTCTCCTGCCTTTTCCATGGTTATTCTATTGGAAAAGAACGAGTTTTGGACAACTACCTTTCATTCTTGCCAAACGCTTTGCAGACCCCCGTGCAAGCTTTAGAACAAGATTTTGGATGTTTTCTTTCCTGGCAGAGTTTCTCCTTGCAAGATATGGTGGAAAAGCTTTTTGCTGAGTGTAGAGCGGCAAGACACGCAGAAGACGCAGATACGCAGCTCTCCGAAGCTAAGTGCCGGTCCCGGGCTTCTTTCGGCACAAACCGCTCTCAGGAGCTCCCTGCGCTCGCCACAATGCTCTGTGTGCGAAGAAGCCGCTTCTTCGCCTCCGGGAGAATCGGCGAGCGGCAGCTTCCCAAAGGCGAAGATGCAAGCTGCAGCACACAGGCACAGTGTGGGCAGCCTTCAGACTTAGAGAAAACAGTACTTTACCACTCTCCTGCCTTTTCCATGGTTATTCTATTGGAAAAGAACGAGTTTTGGACAACTACCTTTCATTCTTGCCAAACGCTTTGCAGACCCCCGTGCAAGCTTTAGAACAAGATTTTGGATGTTTTCTTTCCTGGCAGAGTTTCTCCTTGCAAGATATGGTGGAAAAGCTTTTTGCTGAGTGTAGAGCGGCAAGACACGCAGAAGACGCAGATACGCAGCTCTCCGAAGCTAAGTGCCGGTCCCGGGCTTCTTTCGGCACAAACCGCTCTCAGGAGCTCCCTGCGCTCGCCACAATGCTCTGTGTGCGAAGAAGCCGCTTCTTCGCCTCCGGGAGAATCGGCGAGCGGCAGCTTCCCAAAGGCGAAGATGCAAGCTGCAGCACGCAGGCACAGTGTGGGCAGCCTTCAGACTTAGAGAAAACAGTACTTTACCACTCTCCTGCCTTTTCCATGGTTATTCTATTGGAAAAGAACGAGTTTTGGACAACTACCTTTCATTCTTGCCAAACGCTTTGCAGACCCCCGTGCAAGCTTTAGAACAAGATTTTGGATGTTTTCTTTCCTGGCAGAGTTTCTCCTTGCAAGATATGGTGGAAAAGCTTTTTGCTGAGTGTAGAGCGGCAAGACACGCAGAAGACGCAGATACGCAGCTCTCCGAAGCTAAGTGCCGGTCCCGGGCTTCTTTCGGCACAAACCGCTCTCAGGAGCTCCCTGCGCTCGCCACAATGCTCTGTGTGCGAAGAAGCCGCTTCTTCGCCTCCGGGAGAATCGGCGAGCGGCAGCTTCCCAAAGGCGAAGATGCAAGCTGCAGCACACAGGCACAGTGTGGGCAGCCTTCAGACTTAGAGAAAACAGTACTTTACCACTCTCCTGCCTTTTCCATGGTTATTCTATTGGAAAAGAACGAGTTTTGGACAACTACCTTTCATTCTTGCCAAACGCTTTGCAGACCCCCGTGCAAGCTTTAGAACAAGATTTTGGATGTTTTCTTTCCTGGCAGAGTTTCTCCTTGCAAGATATGGTGGAAAAGCTTTTTGCTGAGTGTAGAGCGGCAAGACACGCAGAAGACGCAGATACGCAGCTCTCCGAAGCTAAGTGCCGGTCCCGGGCTTCTTTCGGCACAAACCGCTCTCAGGAGCTCCCTGCGCTCGCCACAATGCTCTGTGTGCGAAGAAGCCGCTTCTTCGCCTCCGGGAGAATCGGCGAGCGGCAGCTTCCCAAAGGCGAAGATGCAAGCTGCAGCACGCAGGCACAGTGTGGGCAGCCTTCAGACTTAGAGAAAACAGTACTTTACCACTCTCCTGCCTTTTCCATGGTTATTCTATTGGAAAAGAACGAGTTTTGGACAACTACCTTTCATTCTTGCCAAACGCTTTGCAGACCCCCGTGCAAGCTTTAGAACAAGATTTTGGATGTTTTCTTTCCTGGCAGAGTTTCTCCTTGCAAGATATGGTGGAAAAGCTTTTTGCTGAGTGTAGAGCGGCAAGACACGCAGAAGACGCAGATACGCAGCTCTCCGAAGCTAAGTGCCGGTCCCGGGCTTCTTTCGGCACAAACCGCTCTCAGGAGCTCCCTGCGCTCGCCACAATGCTCTGTGTGCGAAGAAGCCGCTTCTTCGCCTCCGGGAGAATCGGCGAGCGGCAGCTTCCCAAAGGCGAAGATGCAAGCTGCAGCACACAGGCACAGTGTGGGCAGCCTTCAGACTTAGAGAAAACAGTACTTTACCACTCTCCTGCCTTTTCCATGGTTATTCTATTGGAAAAGAACGAGTTTTGGACAACTACCTTTCATTCTTGCCAAACGCTTTGCAGACCCCCGTGCAAGCTTTAGAACAAGATTTTGGATGTTTTCTTTCCTGGCAGAGTTTCTCCTTGCAAGATATGGTGGAAAAGCTTTTTGCTGAGTGTAGAGCGGCAAGACACGCAGAAGACGCAGATACGCAGCTCTCCGAAGCTAAGTGCCGGTCCCGGGCTTCTTTCGGCACAAACCGCTCTCAGGAGCTCCCTGCGCTCGCCACAATGCTCTGTGTGCGAAGAAGCCGCTTCTTCGCCTCCGGGAGAATCGGCGAGCGGCAGCTTCCCAAAGGCGAAGATGCAAGCTGCAGCACGCAGGCACAGTGTGGGCAGCCTTCAGACTTAGAGAAAACAGTACTTTACCACTCTCCTGCCTTTTCCATGGTTATTCTATTGGAAAAGAACGAGTTTTGGACAACTACCTTTCATTCTTGCCAAACGCTTTGCAGACCCCCGTGCAAGCTTTAGAACAAGATTTTGGACGTTTTCTTTCCTGGCAGAGTTTCTCCTTGCAAGATATGGTGGAAAAGCTTTTTGCTGAGTGTAGAGCGGCAAGACACGCAGAAGACGCAGATACGCAGCTCTCCGAAGCTAAGTGCCGGTCCCGGGCTTCTTTCGGCACAAACCGCTCTCAGGAGCTCCCTGCGCTCGCCACAATGCTCTGTGTGCGAAGAAGCCGCTTCTTCGCCTCCGGGAGAATCGGCGAGCGGCAGCTTCCCAAAGGCGAAGATGCAAGCTGCAGCACGCAGGCACAGTGTGGGCAGCCTTCAGACTTAGAGAAAACAGTACTTTACCACTCTCCTGCCTTTTCCATGGTTATTCTATTGGAAAAGAACGAGTTTTGGACAACTACCTTTCATTCTTGCCAAACGCTTTGCAGACCCCCGTGCAAGCTTTAGAACAAGATTTTGGATGTTTTCTTTCCTGGCAGAGCTTCTCCTTGCAAGATATGGTGGAAAAGCTTTTTGCTGAGTGTAGAGCGGCAAGACACGCAGAAGACGCAGATACGCAGCTCTCCGAAGCTAAGTGCCGGTCCCGGGCTTCTTTCGGCACAAACCGCTCTCAGGAGCTCCCTGCGCTCGCCACAATGCTCTGTGTGCGAAGAAGCCGCTTCTTCGCCTCCGGGAGAATCGGCGAGCGGCAGCTTCCCAAAGGCGAAGATGCAAGCTGCAGCACGCAGGCACAGTGTGGGCAGCCTTCAGACTTAGAGAAAACAGTACTTTACCACTCTCCTGCCTTTTCCATGGTTATTCTATTGGAAAAGAACGAGTTTTGGACAACTACCTTTCATTCTTGCCAAACGCTTTGCAGACCCCCGTGCAAGCTTTAGAACAAGATTTTGGATGTTTTCTTTCCTGGCAGAGTTTCTCCTTGCAAGATATGGTGGAAAAGCTTTTTGCTGAGTGTAGAGCGGCAAGACACGCAGAAGACGCAGATACGCAGCTCTCCGAAGCTAAGTGCCGGTCCCGGGCTTCTTTCGGCACAAACCGCTCTCAGGAGCTCCCTGCGCTCGCCACAATGCTCTGTGTGCGAAGAAGCCGCTTCTTCGCCTCCGGGAGAATCGGCGAGCGGCAGCTTCCCAAAGGCGAAGATGCAAGCTGCAGCACGCAGGCACAGTGTGGGCAGCCTTCAGACTTAGAGAAAACAGTACTTTACCACTCTCCTGCCTTTTCCATGGTTATTCTATTGGAAAAGAACGAGTTTTGGACAACTACCTTTCATTCTTGCCAAACGCTTTGCAGACCCCCGTGCAAGCTTTAGAACAAGATTTTGGATGTTTTCTTTCCTGGCAGAGCTTCTCCTTGCAAGATATGGTGGAAAAGCTTTTTGCTGAGTGTAGAGCGGCAAGACACGCAGAAGACGCAGATACGCAGCTCTCCGAAGCTAAGTGCCGGTCCCGGGCTTCTTTCGGCACAAACCGCTCTCAGGAGCTCCCTGCGCTCGCCACAATGCTCTGTGTGCGAAGAAGCCGCTTCTTCGCCTCCGGGAGAATCGGCGAGCGGCAGCTTCCCAAAGGCGAAGATGCAAGCTGCAGCACACAGGCACAGTGTGGGCAGCCTTCAGACTTAGAGAAAACAGTACTTTACCACTCTCCTGCCTTTTCCATGGTTATTCTATTGGAAAAGAACGAGTTTTGGACAACTACCTTTCATTCTTGCCAAACGCTTTGCAGACCCCCGTGCAAGCTTTAGAACAAGATTTTGGATGTTTTCTTTCCTGGCAGAGTTTCTCCTTGCAAGATATGGTGGAAAAGCTTTTTGCTGAGTGTAGAGCGGCAAGACACGCAGAAGACGCAGATACGCAGCTCTCCGAAGCTAAGTGCCGGTCCCGGGCTTCTTTCGGCACAAACCGCTCTCAGGAGCTCCCTGCGCTCGCCACAATGCTCTGTGTGCGAAGAAGCCGCTTCTTCGCCTCCGGGAGAATCGGCGAGCGGCAGCTTCCCAAAGGCGAAGATGCAAGCTGCAGCACACAGGCACAGTGTGGGCAGCCTTCAGACTTAGAGAAAACAGTACTTTACCACTCTCCTGCCTTTTCCATGGTTATTCTATTGGAAAAGAACGAGTTTTGGACAACTACCTTTCATTCTTGCCAAACGCTTTGCAGACCCCCGTGCAAGCTTTAGAACAAGATTTTGGATGTTTTCTTTCCTGGCAGAGTTTCTCCTTGCAAGATATGCTGGAAAAGCTTTTTGCTGAGTGTAGAGCGGCAAGACACGCAGAAGACGCAGATACGCAGCTCTCCGAAGCTAAGTGCCGGTCCCGGGCTTCTTTCGGCACAAACCGCTCTCAGGAGCTCCCTGCGCTCGCCACAATGCTCTGTGTGCGAAGAAGCCGCTTCTTCGCCTCCGGGAGAATCGGCGAGCGGCAGCTTCCCAAAGGCGAAGATGCAAGCTGCAGCACACAGGCACAGTGTGGGCAGCCTTCAGACTTAGAGAAAACAGTACTTTACCACTCTCCTGCCTTTTCCATGGTTATTCTATTGGAAAAGAACGAGTTTTGGACAACTACCTTTCATTCTTGCCAAACGCTTTGCAGACCCCCGTGCAAGCTTTAGAACAAGATTTTGGATGTTTTCTTTCCTGGCAGAGTTTCTCCTTGCAAGATATGGTGGAAAAGCTTTTTGCTGAGTGTAGAGCGGCAAGACACGCAGAAGACGCAGATACGCAGCTCTCCGAAGCTAAGTGCCGGTCCCGGGCTTCTTTCGGCACAAACCGCTCTCAGGAGCTCCCTGCGCTCGCCACAATGCTCTGTGTGCGAAGAAGCCGCTTCTTCGCCTCCGGGAGAATCGGCGAGCGGCAGCTTCCCAAAGGCGAAGATGCAAGCTGCAGCACACAGGCACAGTGTGGGCAGCCTTCAGACTTAGAGAAAACAGTACTTTACCACTCTCCTGCCTTTTCCATGGTTATTCTATTGGAAAAGAACGAGTTTTGGACAACTACCTTTCATTCTTGCCAAACGCTTTGCAGACCCCCGTGCAAGCTTTAGAACAAGATTTTGGATGTTTTCTTTCCTGGCAGAGTTTCTCCTTGCAAGATATGGTGGAAAAGCTTTTTGCTGAGTGTAGAGCGGCAAGACACGCAGAAGACGCAGATACGCAGCTCTCCGAAGCTAAGTGCCGGTCCCGGGCTTCTTTCGGCACAAACCGCTCTCAGGAGCTCCCTGCGCTCGCCACAATGCTCTGTGTGCGAAGAAGCCGCTTCTTCGCCTCCGGGAGAATCGGCGAGCGGCAGCTTCCCAAAGGCGAAGATGCAAGCTGCAGCACACAGGCACAGTGTGGGCAGCCTTCAGACTTAGAGAAAACAGTACTTACCACTCTCCTGCCTTTTCCATGGTTATTCTATTGGAAAAGAACGAGTTTTGGACAACTACCTTTCATTCTTGCCAAACGCTTTGCAGACCCCCGTGCAAGCTTTAGAACAAGATTTTGGATGTTTTCTTTCCTGGCAGAGTTTCTCCTTGCAAGATATGGTGGAAAAGCTTTTTGCTGAGTGTAGAGCGGCAAGACACGCAGAAGACGCAGATACGCAGCTCTCCGAAGCTAAGTGCCGGTCCCGGGCTTCTTTCGGCACAAACCGCTCTCAGGAGCTCCCTGCGCTCGCCACAATGCTCTGTGTGCGAAGAAGCCGCTTCTTCGCCTCCGGGAGAATCGGCGAGCGGCAGCTTCCCAAAGGCGAAGATGCAAGCTGCAGCACACAGGCACAGTGTGGGCAGCCTTCAGACTTAGAGAAAACAGTACTTTACCACTCTCCTGCCTTTTCCATGGTTATTCTATTGGAAAAGAACGAGTTTTGGACAACTACCTTTCATTCTTGCCAAACGCTTTGCAGACCCCCGTGCAAGCTTTAGAACAAGATTTTGGATGTTTTCTTTCCTGGCAGAGTTTCTCCTTGCAAGATATGGTGGAAAAGCTTTTTGCTGAGTGTAGAGCGGCAAGACACGCAGAAGACGCAGATACGCAGCTCTCCGAAGCTAAGTGCCGGTCCCGGGCTTCTTTCGGCACAAACCGCTCTCAGGAGCTCCCTGCGCTCGCCACAATGCTCTGTGTGCGAAGAAGCCGCTTCTTCGCCTCCGGGAGAATCGGCGAGCGGCAGCTTCCCAAAGGCGAAGATGCAAGCTGCAGCACACAGGCACAGTGTGGGCAGCCTTCAGACTTAGAGAAAACAGTACTTTACCACTCTCCTGCCTTTTCCATGGTTATTCTATTGGAAAAGAACGAGTTTTGGACAACTACCTTTCATTCTTGCCAAACGCTTTGCAGACCCCCGTGCAAGCTTTAGAACAAGATTTTGGATGTTTTCTTTCCTGGCAGAGTTTCTCCTTGCAAGATATGGTGGAAAAGCTTTTTGCTGAGTGTAGAGCGGCAAGACACGCAGAAGACGCAGATACGCAGCTCTCCGAAGCTAAGTGCCGGTCCCGGGCTTCTTTCGGCACAAACCGCTCTCAGGAGCTCCCTGCGCTCGCCACAATGCTCTGTGTGCGAAGAAGCCGCTTCTTCCCCTCCGGGGGACTCGGCTAGTAGGAGCTTCCGAAACGCGACAAACAAATATTAACAACACGGCATTGTGTCCTGGGCGTCTTTCGGCACAAGCGCCCCACCGGAACTTACCGCCAGCGGCACAATGCATTGTGTGTGAAGAACTCCCTTCGCCTCCAGGGAACTGAAAGAAGAAGCCTAAGCTTAAAACGCCTTTGCCTCAATTGTGTACTGGTTTGGGCGCTCCTCTGTATTAATTGCGCCACTCCTGACAGCAGGTGTCGCTGTTGGTCAAGCTTTGAGTTTGCTTAATAAGTTGCGATGCTGGGTGGTCAATCAACTCAAGGTAAGATCAGCGATTTTAAATCAGGTTCTCACTGGTGTAGATACCATTAGTCATTGCACACTGCAAAATAATGCTGCTCTAGCGTTCTTGTTAGCACATGGGCAAGAGTGTGAGGATTTGGAAGGAATGTGTTTTTTGAACCTTTCTAACCATTCTGCAGTCATTCACTGGAAACTCAAACAAGGACAAGATAACATGAAGAAATTGATTGGGAATGAGAGGGTTACGCCTGAATGGTTTGAGAGATGGGAAACAACTCGATGGTTGAAAGATCTTGTAAAGGGAACTTTGTTGTTACTAGTAGTCATTATTATATTGCTTCTTGTTATTCCATGCATCATGAAAGTGGTGAGCGTCTTGGAAGAAAATAGGGTGGGAAAGGGTTTAGCTGGTGCAAGACGAAGAAGGGGGAAATTGTAGCAATGTATCTGAACCTCTTAGACTAAAGGGTGCACCAGCCATCCAGCTGGAATATGTTCTTATCAGAATTTTCTCAGAGCCCTCTGGAATTCATCAAGGTTACTAAGACATAAGCCGTGCTAAAATAAGAAAGAGAAGCTGAGAAACCAAATTCCAAGACTACAAGAACTCGATAACGGGGGGCCAGCAAAGCGCCTGGACTGTAACCAAACGTATCTTCTGAGAGGTGCGCACAGAATGCGTGGACATAACAAAGGCACCAAGATAAAAATGCGGGCCTAGCGTGTGCAGAGATTTAGAATGTGTAAGTGCATCATGTCAACAATCAACGGCTTCTGCTTAATCCTCTTGCTCCGTTGTCCTGGAGTCCTGAATTTCCCACAAGGAAAGCCCTACTAAAAGGGCTCTGATTTTAATGATAGTTGCTGTCTAGACGATGAATAATGGGAAGAGTTCTTTCAAATCCTTCCCTCGCTGACATCTGTAAGTTTCATCTTTTCCTGATTGTACTGGTGGCTATACATTAGTTATGACTAGAAAGGAATGAGTTTTAGGGATATGTTGCAAGGAAATTGGTAGCTCTGCTTCCATTTCCATTGTCTAAGAAGAATTCTGATTAGTTTTGGACCTCTGACTAGATTGCATTTGTCTTTGATTGAGCCCGTAAATTTTAGGCTACTAGGCTTGACCAATGGATAGAAAAGGGAAAGTCACACAGCTTAGGTGGTTCCCTTGTCAACAACTTCTCAATAGTAGGGCGATTTCTGTCCTCAAGTTTGTTACTTCAGCTAGCAGATTATGCTCACTCCAAAAGAAGGTGAGAAGTTTGCTACCCTAAATGGTCCGATAATTCTTCCTGCTTCTTTGTGACTCTTTTGTATGACTGGATTCTGTATTATTGGAGTTTGTTATAAAAAGTTGGATTAAATTGCGTGCGTCCGCTCTTGGGGGAAACAGTATTTAGCCAATAACATCTAGGCTTTTATCGACCTGAGATTGTCTGAACGGACGGGACGCTTTAAACACAGTAATTCCTGCTAGTTCCAATTCCATTTTTAGACTCGACAAACCGAATGGTAAACCTGCACCAGTAGGGAGGGACATTGGACTTTCTCCTTTTTAGAGAGAAACTAATGAAAAAGTTTCAGAAGAATCATAGCAGGCTGTAAAATAAGAAAAGCATCATGAAAAGAGGCCAATCCTATCCTCTTAGTATTGCTAGTTGTGATTGGACATGAATGAAACATGTCAACTCTGTGTTCCTGGGTATCACATCAGTAACAGCTACTTCAGCTGCTGTAGTTGTCTCCTAAAGCTAAGAACAGAATCCAAAGAATTGTGATTCCATGGTCACAATTCACCCTGTGATGGTGACAGGTGAAAAAGGAGTGGAAGGTGCGCGGGTAAATTAACTTGAATGGCCTATCTAAATCAGCAGCCACTGATTTCCTGAAAACTTCAACAGGTCAGTTGACCTGTTGGGATTCTTTTAATCCATGGTCATGTTTTTCTTGGGATTCTTGTAACCTTTCCCCATTCGTTCAGCCTTTGCCCTCAAGCCTTTGCTGACATTTCAAGTATCTCGACAAGCTGGAAATGTGTTGTCTTTCTTTATCATGTCATAATTCCCTTCAAAGGGTTGTTTGCCTCAAGTCTTATTTTTGCTGGTTTTCTGCTAGTTCATTGTCAGAGGGCAGCAGGTGCTTTGTAAGAGCAAGTACACAATCCTATAGCTTGCTTTTCTTTTGATTTGGCCTGTCTAGAAAACTGAATGACTGAACATTTCCGACAGGATTTTCTCTCCCCATTATGTTTCACCGGAAGGGCAGATGCAAATCATCTACTTAAACTCTTGGCACGGAAAAAAGTAGTGGTTTGCTGCTGCATATAGGTAGAAGCTTACAAAAGGAAGGCCTTGGGCTGAGGCCCGATACTTTGGCTAAGCAGAAAAGGACTATGGGAAGGTGAGGCCGCTGAATCAGAGGTAGATCAACAAGTTCTAGAATCGTCACGTGTTCACAGCGTGGTGTAGGATGGTTGGTTGAATGAATTTTGTTATGGCTTAAAGCTATGGAACTGATAAAGGCCTGAGTGCTTCAAAAGCCTGGTTTTTGCAAAAAAGCAGCTCTCCTCTGCACCTGCCTGGGGACTCTGCATCACTAGGGAGCCTCACTCCCAGTTTGCCAAGGAGATGATCAGTAGGAATGTTGCAGAGCTGCCGTGTCCGTATGAACGGAATGGCAAAGAGTGAAGCGGTGGGTATTTTTGGGCTTTAATACAATGCTGCTGCATTGGTGCCAGTTTAGTCGGTTTTCCATCAGTGGCCTTTCTGTCTAGAAGTACACTGCCCAGTCTTTCTAGCATGTGATGCCATTTCCTTCCTGTTGTTTTAATACCTTCCTTCAGTTGAAAGGATGATACAATCTTTACATTTTGAAGATCCCTGTTAGGAAACACTATGCCAGAGGAGTCATTGCTCCCTTGTCTTCTGCCTCCTTTGTAATTTTCAGAGCCTCATTTCAAATTTCTGCTAATGTCGAGAAGAATACTGAGACTACTCAGCAGGGTTGACGCTCTCAGCTGCTTTCCTCTTTCATACTGCTTCATACTGTATGTGACTTAATGGCCTGGTTTTGTCATCCGCATTTTGCTGTGATCTGTGAACACAAAAAGAAGTCTTTGTTTTTTGCAAGAACTACCCCTAGGAGGATTTGTGTTCCTTTTGATTTCTACGGTGTTAGCCCTGTTGCAGAAAAAAAGGAGATTGTACCCTCTTCTTGTGCTCTCATTCCCTCCTCTCTGCTTTGCATGTCCTAGTTAATCTACTGCCATGACTCATTTGGCATCATCTCATAGTGCAAATTCTGCACAGTTTCATGGACTTACAAATGCCAGTTGCCAAGGAGCTTATATAACCATTCAAAGATTAAAGAATTGTAGGGCTGGGCAAGTCCAGCTGCTGAAACTGGAAGTGGTTAAGTCATGCCATATTAAAGAGACAGAGCAAATCAGTTCATCTAGGACTTTCAACTGGACACCTCTGAGAATAACAGCTTGACAGCAATGACACAGCCATCTTCCTAGCTGTATTCCAGAAAGAGAAAAGGGACACCTTCAATGGTTAAGATGTTTGGCATGAGAAAACAGCAAGAAATGTAGCACAAAATACTTGAGCCAGATAAAGTGCGTTTTTCTCGTGAGAATTTTGCAGTTGTTCTTTCTTGTCTGTGCCTTTACTTTTCACAGAAGACAGGGAGGGCGTTTAATTATTATTGTTCTTTTGTTTTCTATTCTTGGCCTCCCTCTTTCCACCTGCCATTAACAATTTTGCCTTGCTTTACTGGCTTCTCTTTCTTTACTTATAGAAGGTTACATGAGGTCCTCCAACCTTGTCATAAACATTCGCATACAGTGGAAAGGAGTAGAAGGTACATCTAAATGCACAAAACAGACCCAGAAAAAGAGAGGTTTTTTACAGTCTTCTGTGAGAACAAGATATCTTTGAACTGAGTAATGCTTTAACTTTTAGTCCACTCTTTACTATTATTACAAGTGTTTGGCCTTTAGTACATAGCCTTTGAAATCATCCAGCCCAATATTTTTGGCTAATTTTGTTTTATTTCTCTCGGGGACTTTGTTTCTTAAGGAATAGTCCAGAGCCAGAGCGTCCACGGTAGAGTTATGCTGCCATAATAAAAGCGTCGTAAATTCTGGTACAGTTTGTGCTGGTAATACGCCTAGGAAAGAAAGGTTTTACATCTTTTTTGACTTTCAAATGTAACCATTATTTGAAAAAGTTAAGAGTTGGGCTTTCCCCCCCTCCAAAATACTTCTCTCTGGAATGTTACTCAGGGATTACACATAAAAGCTCACCCTGTAAAATATGTTGCGGATAATCTGCAGTAAGCGCAGCTTAGCAGCTAGAGATGATTATGTGGGTTAAATGACATTCCTTCTGCGGTGATGGAAACTCTGTCTACGCAGACATACTCAACAAAAGTTACCATGGCTTAGCTCCTCTCCTAAACTTCATGTGCATTTTCAAACTTTCCAAGAAGGTGAATTCAAGCTCCTTCATTGCTCTCTGCTGGAGTCCCAAGAAAATATCAGTGTGCTTTTTGTCATTTACAGCTGTCATTGCTTAGCTCTTGAACATGAGACTCTCTCATGACTGATGAAAGTTGTCTAGTTAAGAGTGGGTCAAAGACACGCTCCTGCTCTAGAAGGAGATGAGAAGGTTTCTGCAGTCTTTGTCATCTCTACTGCTTGTGATTTCTATCCAAAACCAGTGGGAAGTTTTCTGAAGGCAGTCCAGAAGCTGGCAATATGGACAGCTTACAACCAAACACTTGCTGCACTGCTATCACGGTGATACCAGGAAGGACTTAAAAAATTTAGAAGGGCAAAGAAAGCAGTTGGAAGGAAAAGAACATTAACCATTATTCCATTCTTCTAATATGTCCTCCTTTAAGTCATCATTTTCATGCAGTTTAACGGCTTGCGTTGGTATCCCTCAAAAGGAATCTGAGACAGAGTAAGCTTTTTAATGCAGTAGATGTGACACGTGCAGGCCAAGTTGCCTTTGTTGACATCAAATGCCAGTTATGCTTGAGCTACCCTTTGCTTAAGGTACTTCGCTTACACGAAGAATTTTACTCATCATTGAGCAAATTTTGCTGTCATGATTGAGTAAATTTTATTCATGATAGAGTGAATTTTACTGTCACTCCGAATTTTACTGTCATGATTGGCATTGAAACTTTTCAAGGAAAGCTCTGGATAGCAATGTTTGTGTAAAAATAGTAGTTTATCTCCTGTATTTGTGTGAAGCAGGTAAGCCTTTTGCTGTCACCAGTGTTGCTTACCCTTTCATGTCATATCCCTCTTCATATCCATATTCTGCTGAAGGCTTATTAATCTGCTTTAAAATTGGCACGTGGAATAAGACTACTTTTCCTTTTTGAAAGCTAATGTCATTTGACCTAGTGACAGTAAATAATTCATTAATTGTAAGTCCCCAGCTAGCATCTTTTACGCATATTCTAACCTTCTAAAGAAGTAACAAAAACACTCTCCAATACTTGACTTTCTTAAGCACACAAAATGAACCACATCTCTGCAGTATTTTAACGTGCACCATATTTAGCCAAGTAATTCAAAAGAAATAAAAAGCAGCCCCTTCAATTTGGAAATATTTTTGAATTCTTTTTGAATATACAAAACATACCCTTACCGTACGCATTGCATGCAGATTTAATCGTCGTGAAAGCAAACCCTATGTTTCTGTTGGGATAGCATGGTTTTCCAGTTTCCACAATTGTTCTTGGCACAGTTTTCTACTTATGTGACTGTTAGGACACTCGTAGGTACTTCTAAGGTACTGTAGTAAGCGGAGAAGGAAGAGAGGTTGTGCCTTATTTCTGGCTTCCTTTGGTTTTCTTTTTGGTTTTCTTCCTCTTGCTCTTTTTCATGTCACCTTTCTAGATACTGTGATTTAGATTTGCAGTTTACTAAGCTGTGTTTTCTGTCTGGAATTCTTTGAAATTCCCAGAGGAACCCCACCGGTAAATATGCATCTTTTTATGATTTGCTAGCTACATAGAAAATCTTCCTGCTGCTCTAAAATGCTTTTATTTGATATGCATTTTTATCACCATTCCAATGAAAAGAAAAGTTCCTCTATTCACTGCTTTTGTACTGGATTCAGTTCAATGTGCGCTAACGGTGCAAAAAAGTCCTGCTGGAGAAGGGATCTGCATACAAATTGACCAAGACATGTGCTACAAGGGTCTTGAAAAGGTTCAAAGTTTCTCTACCTTTCTGGCAGTCTGTCTTCACAGCAGGACTTGATGAGGGATTTTGCTGGCGTTTCTTTGACAGAAAGCAATAACAAAGCAAGCAAAATGGAGCAGCAAAAGAAGAATGGAGCAGCAAAAGGTACATTATCCCCTCTGTTATTATCATTGTCGAAACAGATTTTTTCACACCATGTTACATCAAATACCTTAGTAGAGCTAAAGACTAGAAAAACGCAGCTCTGTTCTGGTTCATTAAAAGCAAAGCCATCTGTGGACAGAAGTGCCCAGCGTGATGCTGGGAACTCCTAGCTGGTTTCAGTAAGCTGTCTGGAGAACGGCATTTTCGGTGGGCTTTACTAGCGTGTCTGTAAGGAGAGGGAGTTTATGTGCAGCTTTGAGCCCTGAGAGTGCCATAGGCAAAGAGACCCATCGTGTAGCTCTCTGACCAGCCACAGCACACTGAGGCATGATGGATTACTCCCAGAGTTCACGTGGTAGAAAGGTTTTCTGCCCCCGTGAAGGACGACACATCCATTTGCTTGACTAGAGCCATTCTGTATGTTACAATGGTAACTTGAATTCATCAAGTTTGTGCTATTTGTACAATGGCAGTGAGCTTGGATTCTTAAGCTTCTCGTGTTTGACCTGTTTCCTGTTTCAGTAAATAGCAAAACTTCCAAGGACTGCAGCGACAAGAAGATGAAGCTGCTAGTGTATTTCAAATCTTTGCCTAATAAAATGGTGATTTTTGCACATATTCGCAATGGAAATTTACGGTACCGAAACACCAGCTCTGCTCAGGGCAATTCTGAAATTGACTTGAGCTCTTTTCTGTGTTTCTTAGCAGGTGAACTGAGATACTTCTAGCTTCCAAGGCAAGGCGTTTGACAGCAGCTTGAAAAAGGCCCAGGCTGTTGGATGAAAAGGTGAAAAAACTGAGGGAAATGGGGGGAAATTTCACTTCTGGTTTATGTCATAGATTCAGCCAGATGATCAACAAGCATTAGTTTTATGAGGTACCAGCGTAGTCTTTCACTCTTGCAGATCCCCAAAAGCTTAACCATCCAGCAGCTTCTTCCTTGCAACAAGTGCCACAGCCAAAAGCCAGGCCTGGCCGTCACCTTCTCCTCGCAGCCTACAAACTCTGCCAAACGTACCGGTGATTCTCACTTTCCTTCTCAGCTACATGGACAAGCACATCCTCTCCATGTCTCCGAGTCCTTAGTGAAACCAAACAGCGGTTCACCTTCAAACAGCTCAGTGTGCCAGGACAGAAAGATTTCACTGGCCTGTGAAATCTTGCTTTTTCCTTGCAGCCTTTTATTTTCAGAGCATACACCGAGGCATTGCACTTTGCTTCTCAGCTGAGTGCATTGCCATATTGCTGGAGTCCCACACGTCCATCTCCTTCTCGCACTAACTGCTTCTGTTGAAACATGCTGATGTGATGTGCTTTCCTGCTCAGCTATTCACACAGTCACATTCTATGTCCTGCTTGCAGTCTGAATCTAAAAGGAGACGTTTCTGACTATGTCTCACAGACACAGATGTACCAGGATGAAAAGGTTGCTTGGACCTTGCCACTTACGTTCGAAAACATCCATTCACTCCACAATCAAGAGACACCTTTCTTTGCTTTACATCCTGCAAACTTCACACAGACACACACACACACACAGACACACACACACACACGAGAGCTACGCACTTTCTTTCTTTCTTTCTTGGCTGCACACACTCACCTATTTCCCACCTTGACCTCTCTACCACTTCTCCTTCGGCCTTGCTGTGCATGGACATTTCCTGTTAAGATACCCATTGTGTTGCCTATCCCTCCCCCACATTGCCTTGCCTTTCCTACCCAATCTTGCATTTCTTGTCATTGCTGACAATTCCTTTCTTTTCCCTTGCCTTCCTGACCCATGCATGTCCTTCCCTTGCCCTTCATACCAAGCCAGTGCCTTGTATTGACTTGCTCACCTATCCTTCTTTTCCTTCCCATTTGTCCAGCTCCAATCTTTCATTTCCTTCTCCTTCTAGGACTCTTATTGCCTTGTCTCCCTCTCTTTTGTGTTGCCTGGCAAAGCCACCACTTGTCTGGCCTTGTCCTTGAACCCCTTCCTTGCCTTGCATTACCTTGCTCATCAGTCCCCCACCTGGAATTCACCACCTCTCTTTTTGTGGAATCTCTTCCACATGCATTGCCCTGCCTGCTTCTCCTAGGATTCTCCAGGCTTCCACTGGCTTTTTTTTCTCAAGGCCCCAGCGTTTCAGGAGCTTGTGAGAGGAAGCCTGGAGGAGGCCACGTGCAAGCACACCTATCTGTCCTGACAGCTTTCTTCTGACATCTATGCTTACATGTCTTGAATTTTGGACACAAAGTTCATCTTTCACCCTTGGGCTTCAGGGGCAGAATGACAGTTCTTTTGCATACAAAGGAAAGCAGGCAACTCAAGTGTCTTAGGTGCAGATTAAACATGACCCATGCAAGATCAAGGCTGGACAGAGCGGTCGGTCCGGGCCGCTTTTGTGTACCAGCAGTCTTTGAATGGACCTGCCACTTGCCTTGCTTTGGGCAACCAACCAGTTTCCTTGCCATGCCCTGCTAATTCTCCATTGCTTTGCATTCCCTTGCATACCCATGCCTCACATTTGACCTGCCTGCAGTTTTCCTACAGGGCTTGGCCTTGCCTAGCCCTTCCGGTTACCATCACCTCCTATGCCCAGCCTTGCCTCTAACTTCTGGGACTTGTCTCACCTACCACTCCATTTGCTTTCCCCTCACGGCTTCAGTCTTGCCAACCTGTCCCTTGACTTGCCTACAATTGCCTACACTTGCTTTGCCTTGCCTTACCTGCATGGAAGGCAAGGCAAAGAGTGGTAGACAAGGCAAAGCAAAGCCAGGAAGTTATTTGAAGGGCTAGGCAAGGCAGACATAGGCAAGCAAGCAAAGCTAGGGTAGGGTAGGCTAGGAAAACTAGGCATGGTACTGGAGGCAAGGCAAAGCCAAGTGACTTGGAGTGCCTTTCCTTGCTTGGGAAGTAAAAGATACGGTGGCAATGTTGGTAGGGCTGATGATAAGGTATCGTGGGAAGGTATAGTACAGCAAGACATTTCTGTCCTGGTCCTTTCTGTGTAGGAGCCATTGTTGGACAGAGTCAGTACCGGACGTGGTATGCAACTTTTGCTCTGTAAGTTCCTGAAGGAGAACAGCAATGCTTTCTCATGGGAAGGAAAGAACTTAGCCCCAGTGTTGGAGGTGCAGATAAGAAGCTGTGTCGTGCAGCTTAAGGGCGGCAGCAACTTTCTATCCTGGCATATTTGGTTTGGAAGCACTGACTCAATTTGTACAATCATGGAGTCGGTATCCATCTTTGGAAGGCAGTCTCCTTCCTGAAAGAATCCATTTGGCCTGTGTTTTCCACTTTCTCAAGGCAGCCTTCTTGAAATTCTGCCAGCACACTTCTTTTGGACAAGGTAAAGAGCTGCGCTGGGTCTTGGTGTGCAGCCTAGCTAGTGCCCCGCACAGGTAATGCCCAATAGCAGTGGTCTGACACCTTTGTAGAGGATCAGGCCCTGGATGCTTTGGATTTTGGAGGAGGGGATGCCATTTCTTTTGAGATGGGCTTCTAGTTCCTCCTCCCTTTGGCAAAGTTTGGGTGGCCACTTTGGGTGGTCTCAGTGAATTGAAAGGCTTTTCCCAATAGGCAGTTCTCTGGGTTAGAGTTGTTGAACTGTCAGTGGGAATGCAGAGGCCAGGCCAGGCCTCTGCAGGACAGGTTTTTGTCCCTTGTAGCTTTAGGGACTGTGTGAGCAGTCCCTGGTGCCATCCCATTTGGATCCTGACTCTGAGAGATTGAAGGCTTACGGTGGTACCTAGAGCTGAGAAGGAAAGTGGCGATAGCAGGGTGCATGTTTATAGTTTGATGGGTGCAATTGAAATTGTAGGCAGCAAAGAGCTTTCTCCACCAACAGTTTTGCGAGCTCGGCCGACATTTTCAAGTTTGTTACCAGGCTCTGTGAGAGAGAAAAAGTTTGTTAGGGCAGAAGATCTGGTGTCGGCCTTTGAGTGTGGGGCAAAGAAGAGTATCCACTTGGAAGGGGAAGATCGGTGAAATCCTTTTGTCCTGACACAGTTGATTGGAGAGCAGGGACGTTTCTGACTTGGCTGGGTCCTGGGGGTGGTTGTGAGCTGGGCTCGGTGCGTGTCCTGGTTTTGTGAGTTGACAATGCTGTGGTGTGGTTATTTAGAAGAGCGCTGACAGTGCCCAGGAAAAAGACAAGCACTTTTCTAGCCCAGCCCCGTTCGTGTGGGAGCAGTGTAGGGACAAGAGCTCCACTGTGGATCCTGGCTCTCGGGTACTGACAGAATGGGATCCTGCATGTAGCAGAGAAGGAAAAAGAATCATTTCATTGTTGGCTGCACAGTTTAGAAGCTTCAAAATAAAAGGCAATTGCAGCATGGCCTCTTCATTTTAGAAAGTTTTCTGGGCCATCAGCTGCTCAACATGTAACTTGCACCCACTGAACTGCATTCAGCTTCCTGGAGATATGCGCTTTCCCTCAAGATCTAGGTACCATCTTGCACTCTAACACTTGAAGATCCCAAACCGCTTCAAAATGTCCAGCGGCTGCTCTCAAAGAAAAAGTCCTACAACAAAAAGGCAGTGCTGGCCATAACGCTCCCTTTGCAGTCTGTCAACCAAACGAAACATACTAGCGATTCTCACGGACTTTCTCAATGATATATATACGTGCATCAGCACATTCTCTCAAAGTGACAGAGACTATCGCTACAGCCAAGCGTTTTCAGCTGCACTTCTGACTGACAGATGTGCCAGGACAGAAGGCATTTGCCAACCTACCCTCTTTCCTGTGCAACCTGACATTGGCAGCGCAAATATTTTCACATTCTTTCATTGTGGACATGTCCAAAGCAGCTAAAGATCACACAGGTGGAAGTGTCAAGACAGAAGATGTTCTCAAAGTAACTCCTTTTTTTTCTAAACAGCTTTTAAACTGCGCACAATGCTTTGTATCTTCTTTCCCACATAGACCTGCCCTCACTTTTTCACACTCACATCTTTGTTGCAAACATCCAGCAGCTGTTTGCGTAGAAAAAGGCTCTAGAAATAAAAGCGAGACTTGGGCTGCACCTTCTGCCTGCCCTGTGTAAGCCACATCAAACTCACCAGTGCGCTCCGTCCTTCCCTTTTCCGCTGCAACTACCATTGTGTTCTCTGGATCTCGGAACCTAAAGGTAGGCACATTTGTTTCCACAGAAGGGCCATAGGTAGCAGCACAAATAGCTCTCACTGAACTTTAATCTTTACCACTGCCACCATGAGTTTGGTTGGTAGGCCAGTAGGAGTCATGCTCCTTTTACAGCTGGTATGCGGCAGCCACCAGCCCAGTGCTCTTCGACTCTTGTAACCAATCCTGCTTTTACTCTCCCGGAGGGGATTAGGCATCTGTTTCTCACACAGATCATTGTGGCAGCAGCCAACGGCTCTAGTGCACTGCTTCTGCCAAAAGACACTGGGGCCAGACACTTACCTTCTCAGCACTACGTAGCCCCGTATTCTGCATCTCTTGTCGTCCAGATCATACCGCAAAGCGTTTCACAGAGAAAAAATGTGCCAGGACAACAAGCTTGGCTGAAGTGTACCCCTGAAACTGGTGGAAGTTTGTATTTGCACCACATTCAAGGGGCAGTCCTCTTTCCTATACAACCTGCAAACTGCTGTCTGTTCGCAGTGCCCTCTGCCCGCTCCTTCTTACCTTGAAGTACCATGCCAAAGAGGGCTCTGTGCTGAGGTCTCAGAAGAAGAGGGAAGCATATGTGTTTGTAAAGTGGACTGTCTGTTAGTCACTTCCCTCTTCAAAGCAGCGTGTTCCATGCCAAGCAGACAACAAAGCAACAAAGGATGAGTGTGACTCTGCATTCAAATCCTGCAATGTTCCCAGAAGTGAATTTCTCTCTTCTATAGGACTGACTTGTATGAAGTGGCGTGGTTGTTTCCTTCCATTAGAAGGGAAACTCATCTAGCCAGGCTTCATCACCCCCTGTATCTTTTGGGGTAGTTCTTGGAAGAAAATAGAGAGCAACTTTTCCACTCCACATGATTCATGTTTCATTCTCTTCCTTCTGTACTTCAGGGAACAAGCTATCAATTCCCTACTCTTTCTATGAAAAGGCATGAAGCTATTAATTAAATTCCCATAGATATAATAAGGAATCAAAGTCTTTTATGCCTGCAAGCAGGCCCTTATGGTATGAAAAGTATGGATTGTCAGGGGTGGAAGAAGATCTGCATGAAAAAGGAGAAAGCCCAGAAGCATGCAGGGATTTTCAGGTATGAAAGGGAAAACGACATTAAATTGTCAAGGGAAAGAAATTGAAAGAGGGAGGAGGGAGAAGGGAGGAGGAGGAGGCAAATGCTGCCTTTGAGGCAGCTGACACAAGGACCGTCGGCCTCATGAGCAAACAAGAAAACCAAATGAAACTTCACAGCAATCTCATCCACAACTTAGTGGACAAATGTGCAAACCCATTTCTTCATTTATGTGTCTAATATATATAGAGATGTTCTTCATTCTGACCGAATTTTCAGGGAGCAAGCTAGTGTAAGGCACCTGGAACCAATGGTGTATTGGAAATGGCCAACATGCAGAACGCGCTCCATCCTGAACGCTACCACAGCAGAATCACAGGATCATAGAATGGCCGGGGTAGACAAAGACCTTAAAGGCCATCTAGTTCTCTGACATGGGCGGGGACACCTTTTACTTGCTCAGGTTGCTCAGAGCCCCATCCAGCCTGGCCTTGAACACCAGGTTGGGGTGTCCATAACTTCTCCAGGCTGTCTGTGCCAGTGCTTCACCACCCTCACAGGGAAGAATTTCTTCCGAGTATCTAATTTCAACCTGCCCTCTTTCATTTTGAAGCCATTGCCCATTGTCCTGTCTCCAGAGTTCCTAATGAAGAGTCCCTCTCCTGCTTCCCTTCAGATATTGGAAGGTGTTGTGAGGTCTCCATGCAACCTTCTCTTCACCAGGCTAAACAGCCCTCATTCTCTCAGCCTGTGTGTCATGGCTTGACACTGGGACAATGCCAGTGCCCCCATGGGTATACTCTCTCCCTGGTTTCTGCTGTGAGATGTGACCAGGAATAAGCAAAGCAGGCTCCCACTTAGGGAAAAAAAAAATTATTAACTAAACTACAAGGGAAAGGAAAAAAAAAAAAAAAAAAAAACACACAAGGAAAATGAAAACTTCACAAATACATCTCCTCCTCCTCCTCCCCAAATTCCCAATACAATACATCCCCCAAATCATCGACTCTCGGTCCAGCACCACCCTTCAGAATACTCAATCCTCAGTTCATCAAGAGGACAAGGAGTCCTTCTTGTGCCAGTGGTGACCTATTCCTTTCATGTCCAGTGCTCTCACCACTGAACACAGACCAGAGCTGCTTCTAGGGTCGACTTTTAAGGATGCTTCATCCCACTGCAAAAAGGCACAGTCTCAATTTTGGGACATCTGTCCCCCCCATATTTTTCACCCCCTGGGGCCGAGGGGTACCCACACCGAACCCTCTTGGTCCTGAGGCATTGCCTCCCCCTAGAATGCAGTCCCTGTATCACAAGGAAACATGGCTCTGTCCATGGCTACACACAAAGAGTCCAGCATAAGCTACTCCATCATCTCTTCCACCTGCGTTCTTCTCTATTTCTCTCGTGGCCCATTTCCTCTTATCTCCTCTATATCTCTCTTCTCATTCAACTCCAGGAGGATTAACATTTGTAAGGTTTCCATCATCCAAGAAAAGGGTTAAAAATCTGAGGCTCTGTCTGTCCAGAACTCCCATGGCTGCCCTGCCAGGCCCCTTCTTGCACTCCCCTCTTCTCCTTCTCGGCCGGCCAAGAACAGGCACCAGCTCTCTCTCTGTCTCTCCTGCGGTGGGGGGGGGGGGGGGGGGGGCTGCCCAATGCCTCTCAGTGCTCCTCCACCCTTCCATCCTGCAGGGGCCTTCACCTCCCTTCTGGCCAGGGACCCAGCCTACCTCACCGGGCTGGGTGGCTTCCCCTGCCCCGCCCAGCCCGCAGCCAGGCAGGGGAGATCTGAACCTTTCCCTGACCGGAACCCAAGAGAGCCTCCCAGGGGAGAGCCCTGCTTTTAACCCTGTGTTCTCAGAGGTGCATCCAATGTCCCAATGGCCACCTTAGGTGCCAATATTAAAATCTGAACATCCATTGGCCTAACCACAGCATCCCAGAAAACACATTTCCTGTCAAACCACCACACTGTGGGATATGCTCTTGTCCTGAATACTGAACTGCAGTATTGTCTGATGATTTTTTGAATCCTTTGAAGGCATTTTGAATTCTTTTTCAGCCTTAAATTAGACTAAATAGCTTTGATTTGTGGGTATTGAGCAACAGAAATCACTGCCCTGGCTTGCCTTTTTTACAGCTCCTTTCCGTGGGAGACTCGCTGCAAACGTCACAGCTGGTGAGACAGTGGGCACACCATCATTCTGAAAGAGCTTTGCACAGTAAACATAGAGGAGGATTAAATATTGAAATGCAGATGACAGGAGCTGCCCAATGGACTCTGCTGGTGGAAATCAAATACTAGTCTAGTATTTTGAATGCAAATAATTCCTCCCAATGAGGCCAGACAGGCTTGTTTGCCTTTGAATCTGAGCATGTGGACAGTAGTGGATGGTCTACAGGTTGAAAACAGTGTAGATACTTCTCCTTTTTTTCAATAGTGGCTCAGAAACTGAAAAGGCAGCTACAAAATGGTAAATACATCCCTACAGATTCAAAAATGGTTGTTCTTAATTTGCATCTCCACCATAACAACAAATTGTTAGAACTAAAATACAGATGGGAATTTTATAGCTTCTCAGAAATGAAGCAGGAATTGGCCAATGGGCCTTCTCAGAAATGAAGCAGGAATTGGCCAATGGGCCTTAGCAGTAGCTACAAGTTTTTCAGCATGAGGCATCTCAAAAGTGTTTTAACCGTACAGAACTTTTCTGTACTTTTGGCCTTTTATCTCAAGGATGAATCAAAAAAAAAAAAAAAAAAAAGAAGGAAAAAAAACCCAAGAAAAATAAAAAAAAGAACAAACCCTACCAAATATATATATATATAACATGACTAAGATAATAAGCACAATCAGTAACATATATAGAAAAAGAACCCATGGTTTTTAACTTTCAACCTTGTCTTCTCAACACACTCTCGAAAATGGAATTGTTTCCCTATCTGCCTTGAAACATTTTGGAGCAAAAAACACTCTAAGGTCCTGATAGGTGTTTTGGTCAAAAATCCCTTCTTCTGGTTTTCTGTCCATAAGCAGAGTAATGGAGGGGAAAACTGGTAGCTGGCCAAAGGAGGTAGGAAGAGTGATCATCATCCACAACACTGGGGCTAAAGAAATTTCCACAGAAAATTACCTGCCTTATTACTTCTTCATGTGTTGGGTTGAAAGCTCAGAATCTGTTTCCATGTTTCCCATCCCTCGAATGTTCTATTTCACAGAATTCGAGCCCCTCAAACTTCAGTCCTGCCAGAACAGCCCGCCACGTGCTGTCATAGGGGATCTGCTGATGCCCACTGACTCTTACCAGTCTAGTGCTTGTCACTGTTGCAGATCAAGAACTACTGAATAGTTCTGATTAATGCTCTTAGAGTGGTTGAAAACAAGGAAAGAATGACTAGACATTTGTATGATCAAATCCCCTGATGGAATAAAAACATACCAGGACAACAAGCTTAATAAATGTATTCATTGTCATAAGAAGGGAGATGAAGGGTCCAAAAGATTACTTGCATACTTACTGTTCTAAATCCCTTGTTATCTGGTAAATTGCAAAGGATGCCCGGCTTTCACCAAAATGCAAATCAGATTAAAATGTGAAGCCTTACACTTTACTGGATAGAAAACTTCATCGTCCATTTTTAAATCTTAGAGATTGCGATGTTGTCCTGGTTTAGGGCAAATTTGGAGGAGAATTTCCAAATTAGGGCCCCTCCCCCCAACTGGTTCGGGAAGGATTCCTCAGAGAGAAGTGGAACGAACCTGTTCATTTAATAGGCACAGCACCCCCCAGCACGCAAAAGGAACAATTCTGGATGACAGCACTCTGAAAAAGATGACAAATTCAGAAAGTCTCTCTTGGGGGGGTGGTCACTTTGTTCTCAGTCCCTCCGGCAGTGGGCCAGCTGCTGCAGGCCACAAGGTGCAAACTCTCGGTGTTTCCCAGGTCCCAGTCCGGAGCAGGTTCAAAATGGTCAGGAAGACCTGAAGGAGAAACGGTCCAGGAAGAAATTTGGACAGTTTAGCTAAACTAGCTAATGAGCAAAAGCAAGCAGAAGCGAAGCAAGCAAGAGTGAGAGAGAGCAAAGCCAAAAGCAAAAGCAGAAAAAGCAAAAGCTGCAGTCTCTGTGTCCCGCCAGGTTGATAAGAAAACCAAAACAAAACATTCCCTCTTCAGAGCCAGTCTTAAAGGTACAGAACATAATATCCAACATTCACAGAACACATGAATGGGGATACAAGCATCATAACGTCACCCTAGGACAGATGTATTTCCTATTAATACCTTAATATTAATAAGGTTTAGAGCTGGAATTCAGAGGGAAAAGAAAGCTATTTTGAATTCATTCTATTCAATCATCTTGTCTGGGCTGTCTCTTCCTGCTTTTCACTTCTGAAACTCTGTATGAAAGGCATAGAGTTCTGGATTAATTCTTTTCAGTTTCCCCTGTTATTCTTAACAGTTTCCCCTGTTATTCTTCTTTAAAGGCAAACCTGGAAAAATCCACACTTTCTTTCCCAACCACTTCTAAAATTCCATTGAGAAGCAAAAAACCCCATCAAACAACTAAATCTCTGCTCCAATTTGTAGGAAAAATCCCCATGCCATTAACTGCTTTCCTAACATTTTCTTTCTCTTGTATTAATATGGCAACCTTTTCTTGCTTTTATAGATTAGAACCAAATTCTTAAAGCTATAAGGAAACACAGGTTTACTGTAGCTGATTCTGAGATACAGTAGTCCAGCAAGGAGTTCAGACCTCAAAAGAAGAGTCTGTACAACAAGATTCAGCACAACGTTGAGACATATTAGCTATTTTTCAAGAAAAGCCGCCAAAATGAAACTGCTTAGACTTCTATACTATCATGGGTGCCTGCTTCCAGAACCTGACCTAAGTTGCTGGAAACTAGCTGCAATATTACTGCAAACAATGCTGTGAATGTAGGACATTGTTATTCTTCTCTTCCATTGAAAACCACAAGTGGAGTTGCGTCATTTTCTTAAAAATTCTCTATTTCCTTCCAAACTGCTAAAATAATGATAAATCAAGTGTTCTGTTCATACAGTTTAAATCTAATAATGTTCAAAATGAAAAAAAAAAAAAATTCATTCAGATATGGTCTGCAATAATACAGCCGAGACAAGATGAACCAGTCTGGCCTACAAAATAAAGTGAAGCAGAATTTGGGAATTTGGAACACCTTACGATGTAATATTTAAAGAAAAAAAAGAAATAAAATGTAACCTACCCAAACTCAATCAGTGATGCACCGACAGAGAAAAAAGAACTAATTACTACTAATATTTCTTTCATTCTCAGACAAGAAGTTAAATGATCCTCTTGAATGCGCGGAAGATTGTTGCGAAAGACAGCAGCCTTCTTCTTTACAACATATTCTTCAGAACTCCAGGAGACAAATCATTAGAGCTATGAGGCTCTTTCTCTCTGTAAAACTTCCAGAGCATAGCCAAGATTATATTCCTTTAGAGATCCTCACTGCCCTGGGAGACTGGTGGAGAGTCTACAGCTCCAGTACATCAGCCAGACGCTCTGCCTTATTTAGCATGGCTACTGCAGCAAGGACATCATCTCTACTGGCTTTCTATCCAAAATATATGCAAGGCACAACAAAGAATATAGCCAAAACACTGAGCACAGCTTATGGCCTTCAAAACAAAAATCTCACCATGGCAATACTGGATCTTCTGATCCAAACCATCAGGAAACATTTCTTTAGAGGCGAAAAAAGCTCCTGTTGATTGTACAAAAAATAGTGATGTAAACCAGAGTTGCATGACCCAATATTTCTATTGAACTGGAACTATTTTGATCAATATTATGGATCCATTTCTTTTCAGGGCATTTGGTAAAAAATGTAAAGTATAGTTTAAAAGGAATTATTGGATGCGTACTAAGTACTAGGGATTAGTTAAGGTGTTGGTTTTGCATGGCTTGGTTTTTGGTGGGGAGGGAAGAAGCCAGCCACAGAAGTGAATCTTTTGTGAAAAGCTCCTAGAAGCTTCCTCCATGCCTGGCAAAGTGAATCCCTGCTTGGCACTAAGAACAGACATGCTGCTAAGCCAATTAGACAAGCAGTAATATATTTAAGAAGGAAATCAAAACTGCAGCCAGTTAACTTTTAAGTTTGCTAATTTTTTGGTTGGCACCTCTTCTGGTTTGAAAGCAAAAGCAGCAAGAGATGCTGTCGCTGTTGCAGTGTGTGTTTTTGATTGCAATGCAGTTTGAGTAGTCAGTTTTATAATACTTCCGGTTTTGTGCTGTTGTAGCATATTTTATTATTAATGGATTGTTCCTTTCCCCCCGTGGTGTTAGTTTTTGCCCTAGTTGTCCATCTCCCCAAAGACCTGCCCTTTTGTTCCCTTTTCCTCCTCCCACTGAATGTCAATCCCTCCCCAAGCCTGCCCCTTTCTCTAGAAACTTCCCTATCAATTTTATAGTCTTCAAAACCCCATTGGTTTGTTTAAGTTATTCTCCTCCCCTGTAGTCCCCTATTGGTTTAAACATTGTATTCCCCGCCTTGTGGTCCACCCCCAGTTGCTCCCAGTGTGTTAAAGATTGTATCCTCCTCTGGGACCTCTCCCCATTTCTAAGTTGATGTATGCGTTTGAGTCAGTGTCTTTCTGTCCCTGACCCTCCAGGGAAGAAACTCCTTTGGAAAACATACAGAAGACCTCTCCCTGTTCCTTGTCCCTGCCCTCGGCGCAGTCCTATCCCCAATGCAGTCCACCTGTGCCATAGAGCAGCTGTGCCCTACAGCTGCACCCTGGATTCGACAGCTTTCTGGGGGCAGCCCACTCTGGCTGTTGGTGTCAGGAGCTAGTCGGTCTGAAGAAATCCAGCATGGCAGCAAGACTCCAAGTCAGAAATACAATTTATTAGGAAAAGGGGAAAAACCAAATACATGCAATAATACAAAAGAAAAACCACGGACAGAATACGACCTGTCACCCTGCTAGTTAGGGTGGTGGCAGCAGTCCGGATGAAATGGTCTTGTTGAAGTGGTGATCCTGTAGAAACCATCTGGTAGCTCTTGTCCTCTGAAGACCAGTGGGTGAGGGTGGCCGTTCTTCTAGGAAGCCAGTGGAAAGACTGTTTGTGGTGTCCCAAAACTCAGATTCTATCCAGCTGGGGATGCTTAGCTCCTGCCCCCTGGGCAGAGCATCTTGTAATAGGCTCAAATTGTTCTGAGTCATGCAGTGGTTCCTTGATTACCCTTTAAACAGAAATGGCTCCTGGAGGGAGTCATCTCTGAGTCATGTGGCAAGACATGGATGGCCCCGTTAAGAGATAAGGAGATAAGGAAAAAACGATGCCCCTCCCGGTTTCAGCAGCTCTTGAGGTTGGGAGCAGAATACATTTTTATATTGTAGCCTAGGACAATACAGGATGAATGCTTTTGCATTTGCAGGAGGTTTGTGTGGATTTGAAAAGCATCCTTATAGCAGAGGCACAAAAGTATTCTCATACCCTTTTAAATCATCTTCAAACCAAGCAATTCTCACAAGAAGGTAACGCATGAATGACTTGCAAGTGAGTTGAAGAAACACGGCAAAGATAAGTAGTGTTCAACTGCAGAGAATCGTTTAGGGACACCATACCTTTATATACCTTTATATTTTAAATCAGGAAGCATGGATGGACCGTTTTTTTCCCCTTAGTTGACTACAGAACCAGCGGTCCCTTGCGGGAGGGTGTTTGGATTCAAGATGACACTGGCAGCTAAGAGCATGGCTACATAGAAGGTGCTACTTTTAGACCAGAACATTCAACTACTTAAAGGCAGATAGGAGAATAGCTGACTAGTGACAGCTCTGAGCAGAAGAGCCTGTGGCTTATCCTGTGGGAACAATAGTAAGACATTTCAATTGAAAAACCCCATTCATTTCCAAGGACCAAACATCAGTAAAAATAAAAGGTCAAGTAAAGACACCCTAGTGCTCTTCTTATCAGAAGCATGTTCCTCCATATGAGAGCATTTAGGAAAGGACAGTCCACTCATAAAGAAAGGTGTGCCAGTTAGAAAACCTGTAGAACAATACAAGACAAACTCACACAATATACATCCTCAAATGCAAAATGAAGAAATAATCATTTCAAGCTTCCGTGGAATTAATTGCATTTTATTTGTTCTTTTCATTTCAGCTGCTATCAAGTTATTTTTTAAGACTGAATTTTATGAATTCAGCAAAGCTCTCTTTTTGAATGTCTGCATACCCCTATAAAACACTGAGGTGACAAAGAGAACGGCAGTGGAAGGAAACCTGGTCCACCTCCCCCTCCTTGAAGCTTTAGGCCAGTGAGTGATTAGAATTTAGTCACTTCATTTGCTTTACCAAGAGAGAATGTTTTCTAGCCTTTATCTTTCCTTTTGGAGCTGATTCACTTTGTAGTCATAAATTCTTGACTCAGTTGGTGAGAAACAATGGCATTACAGCCGTGGATGTTAAAGTGCACTGATGGGAAATGAAGTTTTCATCTTCAGGTCCTTGCTTCAGTAAATCTTCCAAATTCATCAGAAAGAAAGTTCCCAGACCAGTAATCCCCACTCAGATGACCTAATTCAAATAGTCTGTAGGCATAAGAGGCATCAAGCAGGTGCTGTCATCTGTTAGGGGAATACCTGTGGTGGTGTGTGATGTAACGTTGTTTGATTTGGTCTGGTTCATCCTGAATAGTTTCCCCCTCTTTCCCTGGAAATCCCCAATTTCTTATCGTTATTTGTCTATCATGTTTCCCCTCCCCTATCCATCAGATGTGTCTTGTTGTCCCCACCCCTGGCCTTTGTCCATCACTTGGCAGCCCTGCCTTTCCTTCTAGAACCTTCTCCCCAGGGTGTCAAGTGATTGGGCAAGGGCAGGGACCCCTCCCCAGTTTTTTGCTGATTTGTTAGCCTCATACGTTCATCAAACTATGTATCAGTTTTTTCATACCCTCATTTGCCGTCGTGTTGCCCCTCCCAGGCCCTCCCCCTTCCCTTATAAGCTGTCATTTGCCCTCAGTTCGGTGCTCAGTCCTTCTCCCTCCACCCTGCTTTTTCTCCCCCTTCGACCTTCCTCCAATAAACCTGCCAACCCTTCCTGAAGGCTGAGTCCCTCTTTCCTTGCCTGCGCCTCCCTGCGTTTGCCGCCCTCCTCCGCTCTCGTATCGTGGATCTCTTCGGGACCCATAGGCGCGATAGGAGCTCCGGGCTCCTCAAGCGCCCCTTCGCCGCTGATCGGGGCTGAACGTGAGCCGGGCAAACTCATCACCCCAGCACCGCAGCAGTTTGGCGCCCAACGCGTGGCGTGAAGACCCCTGCATCTGAGGCAGTCTGCGGATCCTGAACACCGTTCGGAGGACTGCATCTCGGAACAGGAGTCCCGCGACGCGCGGGTTGGATTGCTCTAATCCTTTGGGCGACTCACCGCTCTCCGTGTAGCACGCCCTCGTTTCGGGAGGTGCGGTGCTCCGGAGAGAAGAAGGCGACACCCTCTCAGCGCACCCTAAAGAGGCCGCCTTCGGCGCAGGCAGCTCCCGCTAGCAGCAGCCTTGGTTCGTCCCCCTGACGGGTGAGTCTCTTGGCTGTGTTGTACAGCCCACCACCTGACCTCACGGAAAACCTGGCATAAGCATCCCGGTCCTCTCCTCGGCCAGTGGGAGGGGGAGGTCAGGGTCAGTGGGGACCCCGTTTAGTTTTATTTTAGATTCCTTTTGATTTTCCTGTTGCTAGCGGTAGAGCGAGTGGCTGACCCCTGCGTATTCCATCTGCAAATATGGGTGCTAAACTGTCGGCCACTCAGAAAGGGGTTTTTTACCAAGTTGTGGGTACCCTGGGGGGTGGGAATTATAAGTTTAATAAAAGGGAAGTTAAAAGTTTAGTCCGCTGGCTGACCCATACCTACCCCGATTTAAATGCCGAGTCAGTTCGGGATCCCAAATTCCTGAGGCGAGTCCAATCCCGCCTTCAGAGAGAGATCCAAGCTGGCGGCAAATCCTTTCAGAGCCATTTTTGTTTAATATCCCTTTTGATTTCTGCCCTCACTGTTAAACCCTCCTCCCGGACTCAGCCAGCGGACCCCCAGTTATACCCCAGTTCTCCCCGTCCCCATGCACCTGCCCTTCGTTCCTCGCGCCCCCCTTCCCGAACCGAGTCCCTGCGGGGAGCAGCCCGCGACAGCCCCGCGCCAGGGAGTCACCCGTCCCTGAGTTCCTCGCGGGCGACCCGGTCCCCGAGCCTCCGAAGGTCTGGCCAACCTCCGGAGGAGACTGTTCCTGCTCCCTCTTTCCGCACCCCCTCGACCCCAGTTGTTAAACCCAAGGTTCGTTTCAGTTCTCCGCGGTCCTCTCGCCAAGATGGCGTCAAATCATCCCGAAATGGAGGGGACCGCGTGTTCAATCCTAAAAAACCCCCTTCTCCTTCCCAGAGTTCCCCCACTCCTTCCCGAGCCCCCCCCCAAATCCCTCCCCTTCCCCCCTCGCGGGTTCCTCCCACGTCCCCTCCCCTTCCCCCTCCCCCTTCTCCCCCCCCTCCTCCTCCGCCCCCTGCTCCCGAAACTCCTCCCCCTCCTCCCCCGCCTTCACCCCCTGCAACTCCTCCCCCTTCCCCTCCTCTCCCACCACCCCCCGCCTCCGCAACGACGTCATGGGGCCCCTCCCACAAGGGGAGGCACTTTGCTGCAGAACCCTCCCTCCAGTTCCCACGCCGGGACCCTCCCTCCCCCGCTCCCGGTTCCCACGCCCTCCCTTCCGGTTCCCACGCTCTGGGGGCTAGCGGGGGGGGGGTCCCGAGCCGAGGACCGGAGCTGTCTGCAGTCCCATCAGCAGCCCCGGTCGTTTTTCATCCCGCGGGAGATGGGACAACCCTGGCTCAATGGGTCCCCTTCTCTCACTCGTCCATGAAGGAGCTGTGCAAAGCACAGAAGGAGTTCGGGAGGGACTCCGAATATTTTCGGGGACTCCTTCAGGCCGTCCTGGCGGAGTCGGTCATTACACCTGCCGACCTCCGCCGAGTCTTCCGCTGCCTCCTCAATTCCACCGAGCAAGTGCTCTGGGAGGCAGCGTGGAGAAAGGAAGCCTTGAAGGTGCTCCCGTCCCTATGGGATTCCCCGAACTCCCGGACGAGTGCAGACGGAGAGGTCATTTCCATTGACCATATGCTTGGGACGGGGAACTGGAGTGACGGAGCAGCCCAAGTCAGAGCCATACCCGTAGAGGTTCTGCAGCAAACTGCCCGGGCGGCTGAGAAAGCTTTCTTGGGGTTGCGAGCGGCCACACCCCAGGTCCCATATGCCAAAGTCCTGCAGGGTGCCGAGGAACCATTCCTCGAGTTTGTGGAGCGGCTCCGAAAGTCCATTAACTATCAGGTTGAAGGAGAACACTTGCAAGCCGAGCTGTTAAAGGAGATGGCATTCCTCAATGCCAACTCGGCTTGCAAAGATGCAATCAACAGCCTCCCTCTGGAGCCAGCTCCCACCCTGCGGGACATGCTTTTGGTGTGTGGGAAAAAGGTATTAGTTCCATCAGGTACCGGACCACCACCTGCCGCAGCCTCCCGCCTGAAGACACCTTTTCGTCCTGCCGCCGCCGCCGTCGAGGAGCCCCCATTTACCACCGACGTCTGTCCCACTACCGCGCAGCCACTGCCACCAACATCAGCCCCGGTGCCCAAGCCTCCAGCCACACCGTGCCATCTGTGTGGGAAGCTGGGGCACTGGATGCCCGCATGTCCCCTCAAACAACAATTTTATGAGTTTAAAAAGTCCGTGCAGGGGACCCACGGGCAAACTGTTCAAAAAAACTAATTAAACAGCGCAGCGGCCCCCTGCGCCAGGACACAAATGCGGAGGCCTGTTTACACCATCCGTCCTGGCGGGAGAAGAGGGAGAACAGTGAGATAATGCCTCCAACTGGACTTGACCTTCATGCCGGACTGACACAAACACCACCTACTAATACTCATGCTCTTTCATCCTGTGTTTCCTCCCGTAGGTTGCAGCTTGCGGAACCATTACATCTCCGTTCCGCCGGTTTCCACCACGTTGCTGTCCTCCCGGAGGGTCTAACAAACTGGGAACGTCAAAGCCACAGTCTCCTCGTCTTAGGCGACACAAAGGCGACCCCACCAGAAGTGAGTATTGTCCCGAGCCTGCTTCCCGCTGGCTCGGAACAAATCTCACTCATGCTGCATTGTGTCCACCCCCCGCTCTTCCTACCGAAGGGGCAGATAATAGCCCAATTCTTCGTCGTGCCACGACCATCCACTGTTTCCACTTTACCATCTATAAAACCTCAATCAGCGGCCCAGGCCTCAAACATACCTACAGTAGCCTGGGCTCAAGCCCTTGGGCATGAAAAGCCCAAACTTATTTGTAAATTAAAAAAGGGGGGAGAGCAAGTCGCACTACGCGGCTTGCTGGACACAGGGGCAGACGTCACGGTTATTCCCTCTCGGGATTGGCCGTCGCGTTGGGAACTGCAAAGCGTCCCTGGCCACATCAGAGGTGTAGGAGGGCTTCAATTGGCGAGGCAATCGAAAGGCATCGTACAAATTACGGGGCCCGACGGACAATTGGCTTCTGTTCGTCCGTTTGTATTAGATTATACGGAACCCCTGTGGGGGAGGGATCTCTTGGCCCAGTGGGGAGCCCGAATTGACCTACCAGTGGCTCCCCAGGTTTTTCGGGCAGCGACCACTGCTGAGCGCCCCACCTGGAAGCTGGATTGGCTTTCGGATGAACCAGTACAGGTGGCGCAGTGGCCGCTAAACAAACAAAAATTAGCGGCGCTCAACGAGCTCGTGCAGGAACAACTACAGAAAGGGCATTTAGTAGAGTCCATGTCGCCTTGGAACTCTCCCATCTTTGTCATTAAAAAGCCCAACAAAGACAAATGGCGACTCCTGCATGACCTCCGTCAAATTAATGCAGTTATTAAAGATATGGGACCCCTCCAACCAGGGATGCCGTCCCCTGCGATGCTCCCTAAAGATTGGAATTTGGCAGTTGTTGACATAAAAGATTGTTTTTTCCAAATTCCCCTACACCCCGATGACGCGCCGCGCTTCGCCTTCACGGTTCCATCCATCAACCGTGAAGCCCCAGGCAAGCGCTACCATTGGACAGTATTGCCACAAGGCTTAAAGTGCAGCCCGGTGATCTGCCAATGGTACGTCGCTTCCCTGCTGACCCCTGTTCGTGCAGCTGTGGAGTCAGCCGTCATCCATCATTATATGGATGACATTTTGATTTGTGCGCCAGACGACGACCTGTTGGCTCATGCGCTTGACCTAACAACCACTGCGTTGGTTGCTGCAGGGTTTGAGCTGGCGCAGGAAAAGATTCAAAGGATGCCACCCTGGCGGTACCTTGGCCTTGAAATTACCAAGCGGACCATTGTTCCGCAAAAATTGGCAATAAAAAGCAATATCCGAAGCCTAGCAGATGCCCACCAACTGTGTGGTTCTTTAAATTGGGTGAGACCTTGGTTGGGTATTCCCACGGAAGACCTAACCCCTCTCTTCAATTTGTTGAAGGGGGGAGAGGAGCTGAGTTCTCCCAGGACCCTCACCCCGGAGGCCAAAACCGCTCTGGAGAAAATTCAGAGTTTAATCTCGGCCAGGCAGGCCCACCGGTACCAACCGGGCCTGCCATTCCGTTTTATTGTTTTGGGAAAACTGCCACACCTTCACGGCATGCTCTTCCAGTGGGACGGAGTCATCGGGAAGAGCAAGGACCGCGGGGCGAAGGACCCTCTCTTGATTATAGAGTGGGTATTCCTGAGCCACCACAGGTCCAAGAGAATGACATCGCCACTGGAGCTGGTGGCTGACCTGATCCGGAAAGCGAGATCACGGATCAGGGAGCTGGCAGGTGAGGACTTGACGTGCATTCATCTTCCCATTAAATTTGGCACGGGCCACCTCAAATTAACAATGTTTGAGAACGTCCTTCAGACGAACGAACTTTTACAACTAGCTTTGGACAGCTACACGGGCCAAATTACGATAGATCGGCCGGCCCATAAATTGTTTAATCAAGAATTTATTTTTACCATCAAGTCAGTACAGAGCAAGAGACCCCTCGATGCCCTGACCGTTTTCACTGACGCATCTGGAGCATCCCACAAGTCAGTGATGACTTGGCGGGATCCTCAAACTCAGCGGTGGGAGGCAGACATCACTGTGGTGGAAGGATCGCCACAAGTGGCTGAGTTAGATGCAGTCGTCCGGGCTTTTGAGAGGTTCTCTGAGCCATTCAATTTGGTAACTGATTCGGCATATGTAGCCGGTGTAGTGTCCAGAGCGGAGGGAGCAATCCTCCAGGACGTCTCGAATGTTCGTCTTTTCGAGCTACTCTCCAAAATTGTAAATTTAGTCTCCCACCGAGAGCAGCCCTTCTACGTAATGCACGTAAGGTCGCACACCGACTTGCCGGGGTTCATTGCGGAGGGCAACAGGCGCGCTGATGCCCTTGCCGCTCCTGTTCAGGTGGCCCCGCTCCCTGATCGCTTCGGTCAGGCCAAACTAAGCCACCAGCTGTTCCACCAAAACGCGCCTGGCCTTGTTCGCCAGTTCAATCTGACGCGCGAACAGGCCAAAGCTATCGTGGCGACATGTCCCCAGTGCCAGTCCCACCAGCTTCCATCATTGGGCCTGGGGGCAAATCCTAGAGGACTTTCGAGCTGTGAAGTGTGGCAAACAGATGTCACTCATGTTCCCTCCTTTGGCCGGTTGAGCTTTGTTCATGTCTCGATAGACACTTTCTCCGGCGCGGTATTCGCCTCCGCCCACACGGGGGAAAGAGCAGCGGATGTCGAAAAACACCTACTTCAGGCATTTGCTGTTCTGGGTATCCCTAGGCTACTCAAAACTGATAATGGGCCTGCGTACAAGTCCAGGGAACTGCGCCAGTTCCTGCAGCAATGGGGAATAGAACATCGAACAGGCATCCCCTATTCCCCGACAGGCCAAGCCATGGTAGAGAGGGCTCACCAAAGCCTTAAGAAAACTTTAGAACACCAGAAATCCACCACAAAGGTAGAGCCCCCTCACATCAGACTCTCAAGGGCGATGTTCACTTTGAATTTTTTGAACTGTTCCTTTGAGAGCCTGAACCCGCCCATGGTTAGACACTTCGGGAGCCACAACGCGCTGCAACCTACAGCCAAACCTCCGGTCCTCATTAAGGACCCGGAGACTTGGCAGACCCAGGGGCCCTTTGACTTGGTGACCTGGGGGAGAGGGTACGCTTGCGTTCTCACTCCTTCTGGTCCCAAGTGGGTGCCCTCAAAGTGGGTTCGGCCTTTTGTGCCCAGGGAAGCGAAACACCGGGCGAAAGAGCAACAAGTCCGTGTCGCCAGTTGGAGGCGCCGAAGAAAGCCCCCTGACCCCCTTCTTCCGCCTATCTGTTTTTTATTCAGTGGTGAGCCAGAACCATTTGAATATTTAGTTCACGTTTCTTAAAACCCAGTTCTCCTTCCCTGATGCTGCCTCTTTTTAGTTTTTCAGGTATGGCACGGTCCCAGACACACCTAGTTGCCACCTACCTCCTTTGGGCCACGCTCACCACCAGCTGCTCTGCATGGACTCTCCCCCAGCCGAAACCTAATGTTTGGCGGACTCTCGCGGAAGCCCTGGGGCAAGATCACCTTTGCCTGAACACGGCGGCAGCAGAAGACCCGATGGCGTCTTGCCTCGTGGGGATCCCGCTCCCCCCTTCCCAGCTTCCCTCCCCTTTCAATTATATTTACTCCTTCAGAACTACCCCGGAATCCCCCACTGCTTTTTGGAACGCCTGGAGAGACCACCTCCGCTTACAACCTACTCTTGAGGTGAACCCTCCAGAGCTCCATTTGCTCGGCTCTGCACTTGCCCCAGTTTGCCTCATTTTTCGATATATCCCCAGCCCCGGTAATCCTCTATATTTTAGAGAAGCCCCGGGTTCCCAACACCCCCCCTCTGCCTCACTCCAGTATCCACGCACTCTGACCTTGTTGAACCCCTCCAATGCCTCCTATCTCCCGAACCAATGGTGCAAACGCATTGAAAAAATCCCTCTAGCCACCTCCCCGAACGACAAAGCAGTGACCCTTCCCCATGGTTTGTTCTTAATTTGCGGAAACCGAGCTTGGGCGGGAATCCCATCTAATCCTATCGGGGGACCATGTGCATTAGGCCGGCTGTCCCTGTTTACACCCAACCTGACCCATATTATGGATTGGCAAAATAAAAGCGCAAGCCTCAACTCGACCTTCAATTCGGTACGTACCAAAAGAGATCTAAAGAATCTAGATGAAGGCTGCGACTCTGTGATTGAACATTGGGACCGTACAAAAGCGACTGCCCTCACAGTTTTACTCCCTTGGGTAGCGATCGCTAAGTCACTAGGCGAATTGGGCCGCCTAGAGTGTTGGGTTGTAAAACAGGCCAATCTTACGTCAGCCGCCCTAACGGACCTCCTTTATGATGAGAAAGTCACGAGGCAAGCCACGCTCCAAAACAGAGCCGCCATCGATTTCCTCCTCCTGTTACACCAGCACAAGTGCGAGGAGTTTGAAGGTCTCTGCTGCCTCAACCTCTCATCCAGGGCTGAAGACGCGAGAGTCTCCATTGAGCGCATGCAAAATCATCTTGAAAATATTAAAGCGCAAACTACCGACTGGCTGGGGGACATGTTCCGCGGGTGGGGGTTTTCAAACTGGGTAGTGGCCATCCTGAAGCCAATCGTTTATTTATGTTTTTCACTTATATTTGTGTTGCTCGCTGCCTCAATACTATGGAAAGTACTGAAAAACTTTATTAACCGAGCCCTCTCCTCTCCGGAAGTCCTCCGACTCCAAGCACCCCCTAACTCACCAGAAGAAAACTCTTGGGAGGACCCTGACGAAGGAGATAGCATGGAGCCTGTAGACCAAGAACTGCCCTATGAGGACAGCGAGTTCGAACCTTGAGAACATAAACTCAGATACTTATAATAAGTTAGTCCCCCCGTCCCCCCTTTCTTTTTTGTTGTTTGCGAAAGGGGGAGATGTGGTGGTGTGTGATGTAACGTTGTTTGATTTGGTCTGGTTCATCCTGAATAGTTTCCCCCTCTTTCCCTGGAAATCCCCAATTTCTTATCGTTATTTGTCTATCATGTTTCCCCTCCCCTATCCATCAGATGTGTCTTGTTGTCCCCACCCCTGGCCTTTGTCCATCACTTGGCAGCCCTGCCTTTCCTTCTAGAACCTTCTCCCCAGGGTGTCAAGTGATTGGGCAAGGGCAGGGACCCCTCCCCAGTTTTTTGCTGATTTGTTAGCCTCATACGTTCATCAAACTATGTATCAGTTTTTTCATACCCTCATTTGCCGTCGTGTTGCCCCTCCCAGGCCCTCCCCCTTCCCTTATAAGCTGTCATTTGCCCTCAGTTCGGTGCTCAGTCCTTCTCCCTCCACCCTGCTTTTTCTCCCCCTTCGACCTTCCTCCAATAAACCTGCCAACCCTTCCTGAAGGCTGAGTCCCTCTTTCCTTGCCTGCGCCTCCCTGCGTTTGCCGCCCTCCTCCGCTCTCGTATCGTGGATCTCTTCGGGACCCATAGGCGCGATAGGAGCTCCGGGCTCCTCAAGCGCCCCTTCGCCGCTGATCGGGGCTGAACGTGAGCCGGGCAAACTCATCACCCCAGCACCGCAGCAAATACCCAGCCAGTACATGATTGTCTAGTTAGGCGGCAACAATTTTGGAAATAATTTAGTTTTTTTGTATTGCAAGTGAATGGTCAATACATTTTATTAGTGGATACGGGTAAAAGAATGTCTTCTGCATCCTTTCAGAGGGGAAGCTTCCCTAGATCTAAAGCTGCTCAGCTCCACGATAGGATGCTTTGTCTGAAAAGGGAACTCAAGTCTTTGTCCTTTTGGATTGCTTCCATAGTTTTTCACTCACTCTTCAGGTACCTGTTAATACGTTCTCTTATCCCCTGCAAACTTTTATGGGCATAGTCACTGAATTGGTACGTATTCCATGAAGTCCACAGGCCCTGTTGAGATGCAGCCACAGGTCTCAAGGGTGTTAGCAGATGTTATTCTGAGGCCACTCCTAATGATGTTTGATGGATCATAGTGACTGAGGAAAGTGCCCAAAGACTGGATGAAAGCAAATGTCACCCATCTTGGAAAAAGGCAACTAGGAGGACTTGGAAAAGTACAAGCCAGCCAGCCAGCGTCATTTTTATCCCCAGGAAGTTGATGGAGCAGCTATTGCTGGAAAGCATTGCCAGGCACATGAAGGAGTAGTCAGGAGTAGTCAAAATAACATAGTCAGCATGGATTTACCAGGGGAACTTCATGCTGAACAACTTTTTAAACTCCTCTGATGAATCAACTTGCCCGGTAGATGAAGGGAATATTGTCTGCCTGGGCTTCAGGAAGGTTTTTGACATTTCTCTAGGTGGCAGCACACATACATCCCAGAAGGAATAGTGCAAAGAGGAGGGAACCAGTGTCTTTTCAAGGATGCTCAGTGAAAAGACAAGAGGCAGTAGGCACACACTGAAATACAGGAGATTGCCTCTGCACATCAGCAAATGATTTTTTACTGTGAGGGCGACTGAACCACGGCACAGACTGCCCAGAAAGATTGTGGAGCCTGGATCTTTGAAGACATGAAAAGTACACCCAGATATAATCCTGGGCAAGAGGCTCTAGGTAGCCTGGTTTAAGCAGGGGGGTTGGACCTGGTGAGCCCCACTGACGCCTTCCACTCTCGTTCATTCTGTGCTAGTGAATTCTCTTAGAGATGCATTTCAAGCACTGGCATGACAAAGATCTGTGCAGAGAGAGATCCAAATGGACATGGGATCTAAGTTCCTTAAGTAGTGCTCAAGAAGAATGCAAAACTCTGGGATAAGTGTCTCTTCCATAACTGAATCCCTTTCATGGGAAAATTCCCCAGCTATAGAAAGATCTTCTGATAGGCATGCTTAAGACTGACACTGGCTGAGCAAATTTCTCCCTATGTGTGTTTAAGACCAGTTAGGATCTTCACCAATACTGTTGTCAACATAGTCACAGAATGTATATTGTTAAGAAGGGACAACTTACATCAGAATGGCAAATATTGGTCCACAAAATGTATTAATGTATGGGAACTATCTACTTGGGTTGAAAATAAAAAGAAAGAGTTAGTCTTTATTTATCAATTTCATCCCAATATTGATAAGGTAAGAAAAAGACCTTAGTCCTTAACCTTCTTAACTCAAACAAAGATTTTTAAAAATTCCTTGTAAAAAATGTATCCTAATTATCAGACTATGAAACAATTTTAGTTGGGAAAAAAGTTCCAAAATTGTGTAGATAGTGGTAAAGAAGCCAAGAAAATAGGTAAGAAACAAAAAGAGAGCAAAAGAGTCAGCTTCAGTCTGCAAGCTCGTTCTAGAAGTAATCTGCTAGAAAAAGGAACCCCCAGTTGAATTTCCAATGTATTCATGCACTTGATTCAGTAACTAGTCAATGTAAAAACCAATCCTTTTGTACGACTTCTCCCAGCAACAAAAACTCCAGCAGCTTGACACCACCATCATGCCTGTCCCAGATGTACTTTAAAAGAAATGATCCTTTCTTGAAACTCTGTTTGCATAAAAGTTGCAAGACATTGGAGGGATTCTCCACATTCTCATTTCTCCGTGTGGCTTGAAAGTATATTTGATAAAATATGCAACAAAGCATATGATTTATAAGGTAGGGTAAAATGGATGATTTGGGAATTGATCTCTTGTTGATATTAAACTTCATATCCACTCTCTGTGAAGTTTCTAAAACAAATGATGGAGCTGAGGCATGAATCTGCCACAACAAGTGTTAAGCAAACATACACACTCCCCTTCACATGCCCCCCTTCCACACACACCTAGGCCCACGCAGAGGTCAGCATAGCAGATGATGAACACCTTGGAAAAGACCGAAATGCTAAATACCTCTCTTTGTGGGCAAAATAGCTGGTGCAACAATTCAAATATCTGGTGTAAAAATTCTGTTTAATATCTACTTCCTATTTAAAACACAGCTTTTCATTTAATTATATGTAGGGAATATTTTCATATTATTTGTTTCTTTACAATTACTTCATTCTCATGTGTTGTATGTCTAGGAATATTTTCTTCTAAAGATAGAAAAAAATAGATCATATCTTTTCAGAAGAAAACATTGGTTTATACAATTTTAAACCATCATGATATGGAAGAATTCTTTTGTCCCTCACTAAGGTGGAAGAACTATTTGGATCACAGATCATTTACAATGAAATACTTTACCTTTTTAAGATGCTTTCAGTCAATTTTATATCCTCATTGCTTATTCATTGTAAACAGTAATTTTTCAGTGAAGGGAAAGTGTGTGGTATATCTGCATTATGTTCAAACCCAATTCCTACTAAAGGCCAGGCTGAACCCCAGTAAATAATGTCCTGAATGATATTTTGCCGCCTTCTTTGGCACTTCATGAAATCCTAACATGAGGAAGTGTGGAAATACAGAGATTTTGTCCCATGTAGAAACCCATCCCATGTATTTTATGCTGTAATTCTTCTCTCTTTTAAAATTTGCTATCTTCTGCATAGTTTTCATTAACCTGTTACAGTAGTGAAAATCACAGATCAAGGTAATTTTGTAACACTTTGATTTTACCCCAAGAGCTGAGGGAAAACTTGCTCCTATACTTCAATCTGAGTTTCTTCTAGATTCAAACTTTGTTTCTCTACCATCAAGAGTCTCCTGTGTTGCTGCTCAAAGCCCCATCCAACCTGACCTTGAATACTTTCAGGGATGGGACACCCACTACTTCTCTGGGCAACCTGTTCCAGTGTTCCATCACCCCCACAGTAAAAAATGTCTTCCTTTCATCTAATATGTGCCAGAAGTATTAAATCTAGGCATATAAACTTTGAGGAAAGGTTTGAAATTCTTTTGATTTGAATCACATTTTATATGAATACTGACTTACAGGTGACTAAAATATGTTGATGGGCATTTGAGCTGACACTTTTTGAAAAGGTGCATGGAATTTAAAATTAAAACCAGCACCATTAAAAGCTTTGTGCCGTTTTCTTTTTCCTCTGGTATTCAAAATTGCATATATCAAATATCTGTGCTTCATACAAAGCTCTTAGACACTCTCAGAAAAAAGCTTTTCTTTCAGACTAAGTTGCAGTTTACGTAGAACACTAGTACTAGTGAAGGTTTTTCTGGGCATAGGGGGAACACCTTCTCATTGGATTTGTGTGCAGAATGCATTTTATCCAAACTGGAAAATTGATCCCAGCTGTGTTCTAGTCATCATTCTTACTGCATCAGGCCTGAAGATTCTGTGAAAAGTAGCCTGTGGACCTTGAACATAGCTCATGTGAAACAGATGAGAGGCGATGGAGAAGTTGAGGGAGAGAATAAAGAGCATATGGCCCAGTACAGACCAACAATTGTTTGGCACCCTTTAAAGGCTGTGTTTGACAAGCAGGGCTGAAGCAGGTCTGCAAAATATCCGGGAGATCAAAATCCATTGAAGCAAATTGCCCTGGCCAGTCACCTTGCTGCCGATAATTCCCTCTCCATACCAGCTGATCAGGCCTAACAATGCTGCTGCAGAAGTATTGTGAAAAAGGTAGGCATATTTTCACAGATGCAGGGGAAAATCCCCTTGGATGATGGTTCCAAGGGATTACTTGATGGAGCAAGTTATGTACCCTTATCTACCGTGCAATATCTAAGTTGGTGAGTTCACTATCTGTCAGCATCACTTTAGAAAATAAATGTTTGATGCACAAAAAAATATTTCATATGTCCTGTCTACCTGCTTCATTTCAACCAATGAATAGGCTACGTTCCATCAGCAAAGGGTTTATGATCCTATGTTTCTTTAAACTGTGGTAATTCTTTATTTTTTTCTAAATCAGACACTGTCTATTCATAAGATTCAGATGTCCATGGCAGGAGTGTAATTAAATTCACATGTTAAAAAATAACCTTCTTCTTGTTATCTTTTTATTAAATTACTGACATGTAACATCAGTCTGAGAGCTGAAGAAAACCCCTTCATTTGCTGTTTGCCAAGTATCATCTATGTGATACAAATTCTGCTTGAGAAATCACACCCGCACATTGCCATGTAGCACTACTAGTAATGCTTTCACAACCTTTTCTTCATCATTAGGTCTTTTGGTGAAGTGAATGATTAGAACATAAGCAAGGGCATTTGTTCAAGATGCTCCAGAAAGAGCTGTGGTCTGTTCTCTTCTTTGCTGCCTATGTTAGCACTGAGCTGCAAAAAATGAAAGATTACTAGGAAAAGTGTTACTTTCAGTCTAAACTTGTAAATGATGTTTGGAATACCCTGTTAAATGACAAGGTGCTCTTTTAAAATATGGCATCTTAAGGGAAAATGTCAGCTTTAAAAAGGTTTTGAGACAGTTGCTTCTGGAAAAAAAAAAAAAAAAACAACAAAAGAATTGGAGGCATCTAAGGTCTTTAGGCATACTATTTTGAAGATTGATTCAAACCACAGTTTCTTCATATAGGAAGAGCAGAGGACCATAGATGCAACCCATTTGAAAATGGATTTCTATATGTTTCTGGTTGGGATTACCAGACATCATTTCTTGTGAAGTCGAGGGACTGCAGTTAGCACTCCAATAATTTCCTTCCCTGAAATTCAACTGCATTTGCTCCTTTTTCCAGAGTCCCCATTTATTAGTGAAGGTATGCTCTATCTATGCATTAGAATATTCCATTAGAGTGTGTGACTCATACTTGCTAGTTAAAATTAGCTGGAACGGAATGGATAGTTACAGTTGCTTGTATACAATAGTCTTATTTTGGCAAGTTTTCTTTAGACAATGTTGAAGCAGCACTAGCAAATAGGAAGTACAGCTTGCAGCAGGGAAGGACACTCTTCTGCTTTCTCAAGTTTCCTGTAGTTAAATAGACGCCAAAAGGCTTTTCCTAGTACTACTACTGTCTTGTAGGAATACTTGATCTAATCCTATCTTTGATCAAATTACGAATGGGTTACTTTTCTACAAGGCAGAACATTTTTCTTTTAATAATATGTATTTTGTAAGGTGGAAACATGAACTTGTGCACCAGTCACGTGGAATGTACTCCTTATTAAGTTTCACAACCTTCTTTAGAAAATATTGACTGTGTGTAACTTCAAAAGAAGAATTCTGGGCATCTTCATTCTATTGATGTAATTGTTTTTCTGCCATGCTGGTATTGTTTTCTATCATTTTTACCAACAGAAATATTTTTCCCTGACACCTATGGAAAAGACCTATGTTTACTCAACAGTGCGGCATCAGTACATTGTTTAGAATGATTTCAACATGGTCCCAAACATATCGGACAGCTAGACAGCAGAGGTTAGCAACAGGGAATGGGAATAACTTCTGAACCGTTTCAGTAGATTTCCCAGGAAGGGAAAATTGCTTTCTGCCACTGCAAATTTTCCCAGAGATTTTGTCTGGTTAAGAGTTGCATCAAAAGAGTATTTTTGCACAAACCTTGGGGCAAGCTCTGTCTCCGATTTACTAGTGAATGCAAAGAGGGTGAAAGTGCTGCTTCAAAGCCCTCTGTGTGCTTTCTGTACCAAGAGGGGGGGTGACCCCAGAAATAAGTTTTGATCTCTCTTCAGAACACAAGGCATGTCATCACCTCATTCATCTTCTTCTGGGACTCATAGCATCTTAAGACTAAGAAGCTCTCTTGCTTGCTGAAGTGCGTTCAGCAAAAAAACCTTGTCTCATCAGCAAATTTGAACACAACTACAGTCGAGTCAATTCCAATGCTGGCAGGGCAATACTCTACCCCACTAGTAACACGCCACTATTAGAAGACTGTGTAAAACTATTTTTGTACAAAGTAATCGGAGGGAAAAATAGAATTGGGAAGAACTGCACATTGTTCTGGAAAAAAGTCTCCTGCCTCAGTCTTACAGACATCATTTGCTGGTATCATTTTTAATAGTTGGGGCTTTTTAAATTTTGTAGAAGAAAAAATATTACTGCACCTTTATGTTTCCTTAATAGAAGTACAGCCATTTCTTAATAGATTAGAAGTAAGCCATTTGAATATGTACAAATGGTCTTTTCAAATACATATGCTATAGCACACTGTGAAAGTAATCTAAAGGTTTAAAAAGATTTTGGAAGAAAGTAAGTCTAAGGTGATAGAAGAAGAAGAAGAAGAAAACAGCAGTTTTCTTCTGGTGAAAAAAAAACAAACGGAGGACCTTGTACAGTGGAGATGTATTATTTGACTTCCTGAAAAACTGAGTAGGTTTGCTATTGCCAATGGTTTTCATTAGGAAGGAAGAGATTCCTTTGGCAAAAAAACCCCTTCAAATTGACTTGACAAAAATGTTATGACACTTAACTTCACCAATCCTGAAGAAAAATTCTCATCACTTGATCTGGAAATCATGATGGTAATGGAGACAAGGATGTCTAAGCCATGCCATCAGGAACATAAAAAAGCATTAGAATGCAGGTAAGACTGAGTTCCTGAACTAGTGTGAAGAGAATGCAACAAAGACATTTTCCTTTAAGAGTCTTCAGGATGGAAGGCAGAGCAAATTTTTTCACGGGAAGTATTTCTGAATAGAATGAATCTTCAAAATAACATTGTTTTCCAAAACCTGTTTACAGTATCTCTTACCATGATACACAGTTCCTATGAATAGAAAAAGCAAAGCACTTTTTTCCAAACTGTTGTGCACTCTTAAGCAATCTACAATAAAAATAGTATTTTTTCATGCTGGGAATGATGTTAATTACAAAAAAAGCCTTGTAGCACACTTGGCACTGTAGCCTCTTGATTAGCATAGCTTTTTATTCATCAAACACGTTTCACATTGACTATTTTTCTCTTTTAAATAACGGCGTCTTTGTACTTATGCAGCATCCATGAAGAATTTCTTGGGTGTTATTTTGTACCTGATCCTAAATGGCAGGTTCTGCATTCTGCCATCTGTCTAGCTTTGCCATTTGATGCAGCTTCTGAGAGGTATTTTCAGAATCGAGGACTACTTGCAAGAATGATGCTAAATCCATGCATTTTACTCCTTGGTTAATGCAAAACTATTTTTCCTTTACAGATCAATGAGAACAGGAAAATAATGATGGTGAGTTCAATCCTTAGAGTAATACAAAGAGGACTATTATCATCATTAGAAACCAAGCAAGGTGTATTTATTGCACATGCAGTATAGTCACTAATGCAAATTACCCTGTAAATTCAAAAGGAATCTGTATCATAGGAGTGGATGGAATGTTTCTATTGATATTTTGCTTAAAGCAGAAAATTAATTCTTTTGACAGCCAACTCATGATTGCAAGCTCACTTTCAACTACAGCTTTCAAACAGATGAAACGTGTCTGTTTATAAAACGATACAGTACAGTACACAATAGCAAGTCAGGTCATAGACATTCAAAAGAAAAAAACAGATCAAAGGACACATTCATTCCCATCTACAAGCCCTCAAGAGTGTACAGGTCAAATGTCCCCAGAAAACTAGGCTGGTGGCGCAAATTCTCTATGTTGGCACCAGCAGAAGCAGCTGCTATCTTTATAGGATGCAATCTTGCTTACATCACCCTTCAGAGCAATCTTCTGTACCCCTGCCCAATACACCTTCTGCTCTATTCCTTGGACTTCACATTTGCATTTCTACAGAGTCCTGTCCTGCAAACTGACTCAAAGTTCAGGTAATAGATTTCCAAGATTTAGAAATGTTGTGTGAGGTTTATTTATTTCATATTTCCTTCCATCTAAGCAAACTGTAACTTTCGGAAGTGAAATATTTCGAGTATGTCACGTGTATTTTAATGTTAGCTCTGCTTCACATTCAAACTTCTCACAGACCCCTGTGATGCCTTGCTGCAAAAATATATAGCTGCCAAGAGTGGTTGTGGGAAGTTAGAATTGCCAGAAAACCATACAAACAATCTAACAATAGAGCCTTGGATTTCTGAATATAATTGCACCATGTAAAGTCAAAATATAATATTTAAATGATTTTATATAATGATGAGTGTGGGCTAGAGAGAATCCAGATAGAATTTTATTTTTTTAAACAGTTCCGGGAAAAACATGGCCTTGACTTGGAAGTATAGCACGAAATATTTTTATACAGCATGAGTTCTCATTACCTAATCATATGATTTGTAGACCTGAATTGGAAACCAGGAAATAAACAAAGAAAAATATTCAAGCTATAAAAGATGGGAGTTTAAAATTTTCTTTGTATTTCTGATTAAAGCTATTAGGTAGCTAAATGGTCACCCATGATTTTAAAAAGCATCTGGACATTAAAAATAGGTAAATTTCTGCGGGACTTGGATGTCAGCTATTCCTGAAAAGCTTTATTTCACCGCTTTCCAACCCTGAATCAATCCACTTAAACGCAGCTGTATTTCAGATGCTCAGTGGAACTGTCCATGTAATGCATATAGTTGACAAATAGTCTGCAGAAAAAGCTAGATCCATTTGAAGATCTTTTTCTGTAAATGGTATTCACGTTATTTGTACAAACACACAGATGGGATTTCTGCTGTCTTCTTCAGGCCACTTCCTCCAGAGAGCTCTCCATCAAATCTCTCTAGTTCTACTCTTCTGGTGATCCAAAGTCAGCACTGGGATGGTCCAAGTGCATGAATTACTGTCTGCTAGAGGTGCACCCCGAGGGCTTCTGTGTGCAGCATCACGTGAGCCCTACTAATGTCACCCTGTTGGTATAAACTGAGCTAGCTGGACCTTAAGGGACAAGATTGTGCACTGATATTGTAATAGAAATTAGGTACTAAGAAGGAGGCTGGAAGATTTAAATATTTCTGCCTCCAGCTTAAGCAACACTAAATCTTGGTCTTTATCTGAAAAACTAGGTGAATTAGCCTATTTGGCATTCCTATGCCAAAAATGTCAGTAATACAACAAGAACCGTCAAAAGAGTAACAATTCCAATCATTACTTTGTAAAAATAATTCATTGGAAGAAGTCGGGAAGAAGGATGAAACATGCCAATATCCTACCCTGAGAATCATTCTGTTGATTTGCACAGGTTTCTTATTATATACCCATCTAATGCATTGGACATGCATGCTTGTGATGACACAAATACTTGCAAAGCTTACCAGATAAACCATGTTCTCTTCAGACAGCAAAACATTGCTTGATGGTTGTGTTTGCTAATTACATTTAGACTCAATGTTCTTAAAGGTCTTTTCCAACCAAAGTGATTCCATCATTCTCTAAATCGCAGATCCTGCTTGTCTTGGTTTAGGGCAAATTTGGCAGCAATCCTCAAGAAGGGGTGATTTATTAAAAATATTGATCTAGTACTGATATCCAACTGTGACGGACCAAGGCTCTCTAACAGTTCAAAATTAGAAAGTGTATGTTTATTGCAACACTGGGCAGCGTGCGGGATAGCTCCCAAATACACACTGTGATTTAGAGGTGATAACAGAGTCTTTTTATCTATACAAGTATTGAATACCCAAAAGACAAATACATATTCATAATTTAGGTACATCCCATCATTCCTCACTTCGTATGGTAATTAGTTCAAAAGCTATTAAGCACACGTAGTTTGTTCCTCAAAATGAATCGGTGGTCCCTTTCATGGGGAGGGGTTCCAAAATGAGGAAATAAATGAAGTCTTCCTGGTTCTGAACTTTCTACATTTTCAATGCAAATATGACAAATGAACCCATTGGTAGAACTCCCATTCCCCATCTTCAATTGGTTTCAGAACAGAGGTGGCCTACAATTGTCTTATGTTCCTAAAAGCTATTTATGAGTTTCTATATTCTTCATGATAAACCCAGCTAAGCAAACATGATGTTGACAAGCAATCAATTATTAGTTAACTACTAACTCTTAACTTCAACAAGGCCTACCTATTTATTTTGATAAACTCTAATAAGGCTTATCTCTAACTAAAACCTCAGCTCCTCTAAAATCCCTAAATTTCTTTAAAGTTTATGTCTCAGGGGGCCCCTCCCAGAAAGCCCACCTACACGGCCCCTCCCCTCAACTGGTCTGGGAAACATTTCCTCTGAGAGAAGTGGAAAAAATCTGTTTATTTACCAGGGAAAGCACCCCCCAGCACAAAAAATGAACAATACCAGATGACAAAACTCAATTGCCGCTCTGAAGAGACAACAAATTCAGAAAGTCTCTCCTGTGGATGCTTGCTCTGTTATCAATCCCTCCGGCACTAGGAAAGGCTGCTGCCCAGAGTAGGCCCCCATAGGCCACAAAGTGCAAGCTCTCAGTGCTCTCCAGGTCCCAGTCTGGAGCAGGTTTGAACAGTTCCAAGAAAAGGGAAAGAAAAAAGACAGTCCAGGGAAAACTCTGCCTCAGCCAGCTAAACCAACTGAAAAGCAAAGAACACTCTGTTCTGCTCCATCAGTGCCCAGACAACACAGTGCAGCACAGAATGTGGAGCAGTGTTGCTTTTAGAAGAGTGAGTGCAGCCTGTGATAACAAACTCCGTACTTCTTCTTCTCCCCACCTTTGCTCTCAGAAGCAGTCTTGAAGGCAGAGAATATAATATCCAGCATTAACAGAACAGATGGCTGGGGATACAACATCATAAAGTCACCCTAGGACACTGCTCTACTGAGATATGTCACCAGACTATGCTAAGACAAAGTTTTGGAACTGCTAATTAAAATTCTACTATCACAGTGAAGCTGAGGAGGAAACACAGCTCACTCCAGTTACCTTGTGGCATGCCAATACTTCCTTTCAATCACAATGGTTTTCGTCTTTAAGTCCGTGACATCACAGGCATAATTCAACATCTTTTGGGCAGGAAGGAAGATATTCTTCTTCTCATTATACTGATGGGTAAGCTGAAATGCAAAGCAGTTAATTCAAAGTGAAACAGCGATAAAGTCAATAGTAAAACTCACCACAGTTTTGTTTACCAACCCAAGTCCTTACGATCCCAAAATACAAGAACAGCTGTAAAAGCCTTGTGGTTTCTTAATTTTTTCCTATACCTACATGGGAGGGTAAGGGATAAATGATCCCAAACAATGGTAATCCACAACAAAGCATTCTTGACATCATATTCAGCTTTTGCATAGCGAGCTCTTCACCTGATCAAGTTATTCCATTGCAATAGTTTGGGGAGTATCTTAGAGGGCTGCCTGTTGTTGGTTTAAACCATCTTGATCATTCAGGAACCCAGTAGCAATGAGAAAGTTCAAAATAAGATAGTGCTACACATTGATTTTCCTATATGACAGACATATTTCTACAAGACAGAAGGCTGACCTAATGCTTCCCTACAACATGGCTGAAGTGGCATCCTGTTCCCCATAGGTTTTTCAGTTTAATTTTAGCAGCTTTCTTACTAGATTAATGAGCTGAACTAACTCAAAAAGGAATCAGATAAGTGCCAGAGCTTTAAAACAAACAACAACAACAACAACAAAAAAGATGCAAAATGGTGATTTGTGGGTGCGTTTGAAAACAGAAATTTTTTTGTATTTTTCATAGAGACATGGCATTCTCTAGAATGATATTGCTCCAACGGTTTGAGTTTGGTTTTCTTTTTCCCCCTCAATTGTAAATGTTATGCATTCTTTTTGGCCATTTCAGTAAATAGATTTTCTGATACGTGTGAAAGACAGTCTAAAGTTCCCCTCATTTGCCTCACGACCATTCCCAGGACAGACACTGGGACCCTAAAGACACCGATGGGAATTCTGGCCTGCCAGTAATGGATGAACACCAAAAATCCTGAGGCCCCTGAGCAGAATTCTGGCCTGCCAAGTGATTGTTCACAGCTGTGTCTTCAGTGACTGCTTCTAGCAGGGCCTGCCAAAGGGCGACCCGGCCTATATGCTTGCACCTGCTTCACGACAATAGACCAGGAATTTTCCCACCTCTTGGCCAGATGAACTTGCTGGGGCAACTTGGTAGCCCCCCCATGGAAAATCCTTCATCTCCACTACCAGCGTGAGGCACCGAGGTTGAAGCCCCCCTACCAAGGACTGAGACTGAGACACCTGTAATTCTGATGCAGGGGTGCTGGCCTGACTGAAGCAGGATGCCTGCTGAGTGTTGCCTACAGATGTGTTCACCGGACCTAGACTGGTTTCCCCCAGAAAGCAGTCCTGAAACAGTGGGTCCCACTCACTGCTGATACTGACTTATCCTGCTGAGAACATGGACTGTCTGTACCCGTCTTCAATATCTTTTTCCCCCTCAGCAATTTCAATAGACTTCTTCTTCTTCTTGATTGTATCTCAGCCATTTCAAGATTCTGTTTCCCCCCTCAGCAATGGACTATAATAGAACCTTGAGTTAACCAGGACTTTGAGATCTTCCCAACGTGACTAGGCAAACTCTATCGGCTGGACTAAGAGGACTTAGTCTCTCCATGTTTGGTAGCTATACTCCTCTCTCTTTCTCCCCCTCTTTTTTATTCTTTTCCTCTCCCTGATTCCTTTCAGGCATTTGCTGTGGTCATTCTATAAAGGTGCATTTGTTTGGATTGATACTGCAATCCCCTTTCCAGGTTGTCTGTTGCACTCCGAGATCAGTTAACCAACCAACCAGTTAACCAACCCCTTGGTATCAGCGGATCGTGACGATACCTTCTTTCAAGCTGACATTGGTTCTAGTCCATATAAGCACACTGGTAGGTAAAAGTAGACTCTAAAAGATAACATTCAAAATGTATTTCCCTTGTCTTCCCATTAAAGCAAGTGAAGAAAGCAGACAGGAGGTCTTCAGATAACATGCTATGCAAATTGAAAAGATTCTGTCCTTATTTGAAGCAACTGAGAAACTCACACAATGAAATACAGTTCAGACAGATCGAAGGGTCACAGATGATGTCAAATCTGTACTTTCAATGTTTGAATGAAGCAAGATTTCTTGAAGTACAATCCTATAAAATGAAGGTGAGTTTGCAGAAGCAATTGAACTGGGTCTGTTTTATAAACACAATGTTTTCTAAGTAACTGAGGATTCAGGAAGGCAACCTTGGAATTTAAAGGATTTAGAAAGATACAAATACCAAGACTGGCAGTTCATTAGCTTTAACAGTCTCTTCAAATAAGATCTATTTTTAACTTCTTCTTGTAGTAGGTCTGAAGACATTAGGAATGATGCAATAAAACAAAACAAACAACAAACCAAAACAAAACCAAAACAGCTTTCTCAAAAAGCTTGGAGAAACCAGAGAAATTATGATTTTTAGGGGTTAAGTAGTCCTTTAAAAGTTGTCTCTGGGAAAAGAGATAAAAAACCACTAATTGACTGTGGAGTATATTCCAAACCTGTCCTGAAGCATGTAAGGGACAAGAGCCTGTAATAAAACTACTATGCTGGGTTCATCTGTTAAAAGCATTCCAGAATGGTTGAAATTATCAATCACATAATGTGGGATTAAAAAAAAAAAAAAAAAAAAAGAAAAAAAGAAAAAGAAAAAAGAAGAAAGCATAGAGAAAAAAATATTTTGAACATGTTTTCCCATTCCCAGATGGCATAACAGCTTTATTTCATTTTGTTCCTAAGACTGATTAATAGCTTATGAAGTGTTTTACAATTGAGAGTGAGAGTGTTCACACTAACCATACAATTTGGATGGATCTCTTTTACTTTGCACAGCAGCAGATACGGTTTAGCACTCCACAGTTCAGTCCCCGAAAGTGAATGGGTGTGGCAGATTTAACCTAACTGGCCAGTCCACCAGAATGCTTAATTATCTTGGAAAATGCTTTGCTCTGTCTCATTATCTGGACATGTCTCTCTAGCTCCGCTTTGAGCTCCTTGATCTTTCATCTACAGGATGAGATCCAATTTAGCTTAGCAAGGACATAGCCTTTCAAAACCACATCTTTTATCTTCTGCATTCATACAAGTACATTTCTACTGCAGGGAACCCTGTGGAAGATCCTAGTTGTTTTGTTTCTCAGATAGTTGTTGCATAAAAGAGCTCTTCTTTTAATTTTTTCCCTGCTAAAGTATAGGCTCTGTACTTAACTGATTGTGATGCTAACTCATTATCATCTATTCTTCAGTCGTACAGAGTAGGCAGCAAAGTTTTCTTCTGAAGACATTCATTTAATGAGAAATGCTGAAGGTCTGACTTTAGTTGCAAAGGTCACTGATTGACCGGTTGCAAAATTGTTAAGTCTAGTAAGAGCAGGAAAAGTGTGCTGTTGCTGTGCCTGTAAATGTCGTGTCAGCTGCTGTTGGGATAAAAAGCATGAGCATAAGAAAAGATATCTGCATGGATAGAAAAGAAATTTGTTGTGATTTCTGCACAAGAGGAAGTATGAAGCACTTATTTCAGTGGCTAAGACAGTATCATCATTGGGCCAGTTCTCTTCAACATCTTTTGAACAACCTGGACACAGCACTTGAAGGAATATTAAGACAGTTTGCCAAAGACACTAAATTGGGAGGAGCTGTGAACTAACTCCCTTGAGGGCACAGAGACCTTGCAGAGAGATCTTGCCAAATAGGAGAGATGGGCAATTCTTGCTGGCCGGGAGTCTATGCACAAATCACAAAAGGGGCGGGACTGCTGGGGACGGCGTCTCAAGCTGGTTTTTTTCCAGCATCAGTCTCATGACATGGTGATGACAATGGGAAGCTGCCAGCAGCTCACGTCCCCAGCAGCAGACAAAGAACTTAATGTTACAACTTACTTGAAAAGTTTTTTGACCAATCACACAAAGCAAAAGCATATTGACAGTACTTCTGTCCAATCACTATAAAGACATGTACCTGGGCTTAGAACGATGCTCGCTTCTTTCGAATAAAAGACCTGCTTGTAAGCCTTAAGATACAACGCACAGAGCTCCATTATTAAGCTTAGAACTACCTAACATCGCGCTAGATATACTTTGCTGTAGCTTAGGGAGTTATTCTAGACAAGCATTAATACACAGACCATTGTTCCATTTGTCCTTACTTTTCTACTTCTCATCTAATTTTTCTGCTGACAAACCTTATGACTACTGCTTAGCTCCAATGACAGTTCTGCTGTCTCTGAGGCCTTCCTTTTGCAGCTTTCCCAAACCCCTCTGTTTTTGAGGATTCCCACAGGCAATCACCAACCAGATGGAGTGGAACAAGGGCAAGTGCTGGATTCAGCACCTGCAACAGGGCAATCCTGGTGGGTGTATAGACTGGGGAGGGAGCAAGAGGCTGGGAGAAGCACTGCAGAAAGGGACCCAGGCTCCTGGCCAATGGCAAGCTGAATGTGCATCAGCAGTGCCCTGGCAGCCAGGAGGGCCAAGCCTGTCCTGGGGTGCATCAAGCACAGTATCACCAGCTGGGCAAGGAAGGGGATTGTCTTGCTCTGCTCTGCTCTGCTCTGCTCTGCTCTGCTCTGCTCTTCTCTGCTCTGCTCTGCTCTGCTCTGCTCTGCTCTGGGGCGGAATCACCTTGGTATTAGAAAGTCCTCAAATGAGGTCTACAAAGACAGGACTCAAAGAAATGGCATGCAGCTGAGTCAGGGGAGGTTTAGGTTGGGTATCCGGAAAAAGTTTTTAACCAGAGAATGGCTGGGCACTGGAAGAGTCTTTCCAGGGAGTGGTCACACCATCACACCTGTCTGAGTTTGGGACATTGCTCTCAGGCATATGGTGTGATTCTCAAGGATGGCCCCAGGCAGGGCCAGGAGTTGGACTGATGATGATCCTGATGGGGTCCTTCCAATTCAACAGATTCAATGACTCAATGGTTCTGTCCTGGCCACTCAAGGTATATTGCTTGGTCTCATCAGATTTTGATCTGCTCTTGTTGGTCAGACTTTGTCCCTACTGGCTAATGATATTTATCACAAAAGACAAAGTGCCTTTTCTCAATTTTCTCAAGCAATTGGAACATGCGCCTTAGAATCCTAAAAAAGTCTTTTCTTTGAAACAACACTGTAGTGTTTTTCAGTGCCCAGTAGTCTTTCCAGATCTTAAGGAGAAAGAAGGCAAAATGAGGGGACGTATTACAATGAATGATTGTCAATTTTCCGGTTCTTTAGCAGTATATTTGTACTTCCACTATTCTTTGCTGTAAAATCATGGTTTTCTATAGTATCCAATTTTCTAGCAAGACACATTTCTGCAACTGAGCCCATCAGTCATTGTGAAAATATATTGTCAAAAGTACAAAACATATGAATAGGCAGTGACAAGTGAGGGAAAAAAGAAGTATGAGAAGCAGCTGCATGATACTAAAGTGAGACAAGAAGGAGGAGAAGGTGCTCCAGTTGACACAGCAAAGAATCCCCCACAGTCCCTGGAGGACATCATCATCAAGCAGGTTGTCTCCCAGCAGTCCCTGGAGAACCGTGGAGGAACACAATGGAGCTCGTGTTCCTGTTGCACAGCAGGTGAATGTGCTTTGAAGGAAGCTGCAGCTTGTGGAGGGAGGGAGGGCCAGAAAAGCATCCTTGACCTCTTGGAAGAGTGGAAGAGTACGTGCAAATCTTAAACAGCTGCTAACTCTAATCTATTCTCTTTCCACTTCTTGTCTTAGGTAAGTAAGAAGACAACCCAAGAATTAGAAGCCTAAATTCTTTTGCTTGAGGCTCCCATTCTTTCTGCCATTCTCTTAAAATTTAGTTTGAAGTAAAACTCATGATAAAGTTCTTAAGGCTTGATGTTCAGGCTTGTTTCAGAAAATAGGGAGTGCAAATAACTCTTGTCACTGTCATTTTTTTCATAGAAGGAAAAAAGGGAAATTACTGGTTTTCAAGGACTTACAGAAATCCATTGGTAACGGTGGTGAGACTGAAGAGTTTAATTAATCTGAAAAGAGAATGTCGTGGAGCTACCTCAGCGCTGTACAAGTTTTTTTACCAGGAAGTCTAGACTTTTAAACAGACTAAGGACACAATAGTTATCTCTGGGAATATTTTAGTATGTATAGTACATTCATCTTTAAGTAGTTCTATCTGTTTGACAGTTATGACTTAGGCTTTAAATTTGATGTGAAAAGAAATATTTGTGATTCAGATCATTTCCATTTCTGAAGCATTTCAGTTGTTGACTGTTTTTGCTGTCTCCTGAGGGTGGGAAAATAGTCTTTGTACCAATACTGAAACAAACTAGATGGAAAAATTTGTTTTCCTCATTCTTTTCTGTCTATTTGAACAGGCACAGCAGCAAGACCACTGCTATGCGTCTGAGTGGCCCTTCCACTCCTGGAGGACAAACTTGTAGTGGCTAGTATGTTATTTGCACACATTTCTGATGCCGGCTGTTAACTGTTGTGCAGAAAGATCTGTCAACCTTTTTCACAGGAGGACACGTCTGAATTGCTTCACTTGTCTCTGAAGCAGAGAACTAAGCTGGCACTCCATTTCTGAGATCTTGCTGCGTTAGCCCCCAAACCCATTTCTTTCAAATGCCTTTTACTTTCAACCAAAGCACTTCATTACTTCATGATGTAATCTCTTGTTCTTAATGTTCGGGGGATTGTTTTAGACTGATAAGACCATATTGCAGTAAGCAGGTAGAACATCTATCTTAAGCAGTATCCATCACTTGGCTTTGGTTCATGTATCATAACATCTGCAAGGAATGTCATTTACAATCAATGGATGGGCTGGGGTAATGGGCCACAGGTTTAGGAATCTTTCTCCAATTAATTTTGCGTTAAAATTTAGCTCTTATCATTTCAATTGTGTCTTTATTAAAACAATCATCTATTTATTACCTGTACCACAATGAACTGTGTACCTGTACCACAGTCAACAGGGGTTGAGCATCCTACAACAATTCCAAGAAGAAGAATGGTCTGAGCCCCCAGTGCAGCACATGAAGTCTGTCATCAAGTCAGAGTCCCGCAGGCGTTTTCTCAGCCTGGAGAAGAGCAGACTCTGGGCAAATTGTTAGAGCAGCTCTCCAGTAGCTGAAGACAGCCTACCAGAAGGAGGCAAGTGAGCTACACAAGGGCACGGAGCAATAGGAAAAGTGTGGATGGCTTTAAAACCTGAAGAGTATAGGTTTCCTTTGGCTATTGGGAAGAAATTCCTTGCCAAGATGGTTGGGAGACACTAGAACATGTTGTGGGTGACCAATTCCTGGAAGTGATCAAGGCCAGCTTGAATGGGTCTTTGAGCTTAAGGCGGTCTAGTGGAAGGTGTCCCTGACAATGACATGGTGGGGAGGAGGTAGGTGAATTTAAGGTCCCTTCCAAAGCCAACCATTCCATTATTCTATGGTAATCATTCTGTACAGTAGCAGTAAGAAGTTGAAGCTAGAAATAACATATTCATGCTGAGAAACTGCTATCCAATGAGTTGAACTGTTTGGGTCTCACATTTATGTGCCATTTAGCAATACTATATCTAATATCTAGTCCTCGCTCTTTATCATACACGCAAGTATTTTATCATCTTTAACGTTTCTGACATTTGGGAATTTTCTTCCCTTCTCTTTCTTTCTTTCTTTCTTTCTTTCTTTCTTTCTTTCTTTCTTTCTTTCTTTCTTTCTTTCTTTCTTTCTTTCTTTCTTTCTTTCTTTCTTTCTTTCTTTCTTTCTTTCTTTCTTTCTTTCTTTCTTTTTCTTTCTCTCTTTCCTTCTTTCTTTTCTTTCCTTCCCCCACTTCCTTCCTTCACTGCCTTCCTTCCACTATGTCCTTCTTTCTGCCACATCCTTCTGCCACTTCCTTCCCTCCCTCCCTCCACTTTGATGTTAATTTGCAAACTGTCCAGTAGTTACAGGAAATTACTCTTCTTAAATATCATTTTGAAGCTTAGAAATGAATAACAAAATTGTGTCAAACCATGGCATTTAAAAGCCACCTGAAAGTGAGAACTAGCTATTGAAAAGACAAAAATACAAAAATGAAATGATGGAGTGGATGGTTTTAAGGGATATTCTTTGTATTGCTTTGCTACAAATGAGGATCTCAATTTTTACACCTTCTAAAAACACATCTTGAAACTTACTACTTTCCGTGACAAAAATATTTCCAAAACAAGGAAATTGATTTATGCAGATGGAAATATCATCTCCCAAATAGTCATCATCAAGTCCAAAAGATTACCCTGCTTTTACGTAGTAAGCTTTATGGAGATTTCTATTCTCACACAAACCAAGAAGAATCTTTCCAATGACTAGAAAATCTTTAAAAGCAAAATAACCTTGAAGAAAAAAGATCCAAAAAAGAGCCGGGAATTAGATACGTCCACACTTGTTACATGTTGGTTACTAATATTGGCTCTAGTTTGTTGGCGAGTACACTTCCCATTCACGCACGCACGCACCCCTCTTCCTCCTGCACACAGATGTGTGATATTGGGTCTCAAAGAATGGACTATTTTCTCTTAGATAGGTTTTGGTTCTCAAAGTCAAAGCGTAGTCTTCCTGGCTCTATTACCAGGATTTTGTTCCGGGAAGGGAATGTGCTTGTGCCTGTTAGAAATGGGGAGGAGGGGACAGAAAGCAAAGCCATTTGAAGACAACCTGCAGCATAACTAAGAAAGTGGGGTGCTTCTTGACTGCACAACAAAAGAAAGATCGGGAGTAAAATGGAGGAAAACTTGAGGTGCTGATAGAGTTTCTCCTTGTGACAGCTTTCAAACGGACAGAAAACAGCACTTCCTCATTCTCCTGCCTTTTCAATTCACATTAACATTGGAAGAAAAGGGGTTTTGGACAACTTTCTTTTGCTTCTTGCCTAACACTCTGCTGACATTCCGTGCAACTTCCAGAAAAAGATCCGGGATGCTTTTTGTACTGGGAGAGTTTCTCCTTGCGAGACCTAGTAGAAAAGCTTTTTGCTAAGATGTAGGCGACAAGAGACGCAGATTCAGAGATACGGAGCTCTCCGAAGGTAAGGACCGCTCCCGGGCGTCTTTCCGCAGAAGCCGTGCTCCGGAGCGCAGCACGACCGGCACAATGCTCTGTGTGCAAAGAAGCGGCTTCTTCGCCTCCGGGAGACGGAGACCGCGGCCGCGTCTTTAAAAGCGAAGAAAAAGTCGCACAACATGGGGATTGTGTGTGCAGCTCTCAAACCTAAAGAAAACAGTACCTTACCACTCTCCGGCCTTTTCCATTCACATTACCACTCCAAAAGAAGGAGTTTTGGACAACTTTCTTTTGCTTCTTGCTAAACACTCTGCAGACCTCCGTGCAACTTCTAGAACAAGAGCGGAGATGCTTTCCATACTGGCACAGTTGGTCCTTGCAAGACATAGTAAAAAAGCTTTTTGCTAAGTTTTATGCGACCAGAGACGCAGAAGGCAGAGTAAAGAGCTCTCCGAAACTAAGCCCCCTGCCAGGGCGTCATTCGTCAGAAGCCGCTCTCCGGAGATCACCGCCACCGGCACAATGCTCTGTGCACGAAGAAGCCGCTTCTTCGCCTCCGGGAGATGGAGAGAACGGCCGCTTCCCAAAGGCGAAGATGCAAGCCGCAGCACACAGATATAGCGTGTGCAGCTTTGAAATTGATAGAAACGAGTACATTAGCATTCTCCTGCCGTTTCATTCACGTTATATTCGAATAAAAGGAGTTTTGGGACACTATCTTTTTCATCTTCTTAAACACTCTGCAGTCCTCTGTGCAACTTTTAGAAGAAGATCGGGGATGTTTTCTTTCCTGGCAGAGTTTCTCTTTGCAAGATATGGTGGAAAAGCTTTTTGCTGAGTGTAGAGCGGCAAGACACGCAGAAGACGCAGATACGCAGCTCTCCGAAGCTAAGTGCCGGTCCCGGGCTTCTTTCGGCACAAACCGCTCTCAGGAGCTCCCTGCGCTCGCCACAATGCTCTGTGTGCGAAGAAGCCGCTTCTTCGCCTCCGGGAGAATCGGCGAGCGGCAGCTTCCCAAAGGCGAAGATGCAAGCTGCAGCACGCAGGCACAGTGTGGGCAGCATTCAGACTTAGAGAAAACAGTACTTTACCACTCTCCTGCCTTTTCCATGGTTATTCTATTGGAAAAGAACGAGTTTTGGACAACTACCTTTCATTCTTGCCAAACGCTTTGCAGACCCCCGTGCAAGCTTTAGAACAAGATTTTGGATGTTTTCTTTCCTGGCAGAGTTTCTCCTTGCAAGATATGGTGGAAAAGCTTTTTGCTGAGTGTAGAGCGGCAAGACACGCAGAAGACGCAGATACGCAGCTCTCCGAAGCTAAGTGCCGGTCCCGGGCTTCTTTCGGCACAAACCGCTCTCAGGAGCTCCCTGCGCTCGCCACAATGCTCTGTGTGCGAAGAAGCCGCTTCTTCGCCTCCGGGAGAATCGGCGAGCGGCAGCTTCCCAAAGGCGAAGATGCAAGCTGCAGCACGCAGGCACAGTGTGGGCAGCATTCAGACTTAGAGAAAACAGTACTTTACCACTCTCCTGCCTTTTCCATGGTTATTCTATTGGAAAAGAACGAGTTTTGGACAACTACCTTTCATTCTTGCCAAACGCTTTGCAGACCCCCGTGCAAGCTTTAGAACAAGATTTTGGATGTTTTCTTTCCTGGCAGAGTTTCTCCTTGCAAGATATGGTGGAAAAGCTTTTTGCTGAGTGTAGAGCGGCAAGACACGCAGAAGACGCAGATACGCAGCTCTCCGAAGCTAAGTGCCGGTCCCGGGCTTCTTTCGGCACAAACCGCTCTCAGGAGCTCCCTGCGCTCGCCACAATGCTCTGTGTGCGAAGAAGCCGCTTCTTCGCCTCCGGGAGAATCGGCGAGCGGCAGCTTCCCAAAGGCGAAGATGCAAGCTGCAGCACGCAGGCACAGTGTGGGCAGCATTCAGACTTAGAGAAAACAGTACTTTACCACTCTCCTGCCTTTTCCATGGTTATTCTATTGGAAAAGAACGAGTTTTGGACAACTACCTTTCATTCTTGCCAAACGCTTTGCAGACCCCCGTGCAAGCTTTAGAACAAGATTTTGGATGTTTTCTTTCCTGGCAGAGTTTCTCCTTGCAAGATATGGTGGAAAAGCTTTTTGCTGAGTGTAGAGCGGCAAGACACGCAGAAGACGCAGATACGCAGCTCTCCGAAGCTAAGTGCCGGTCCCGGGCTTCTTTCGGCACAAACCGCTCTCAGGAGCTCCCTGCGCTCGCCACAATGCTCTGTGTGCGAAGAAGCCGCTTCTTCGCCTCCGGGAGAATCGGCGAGCGGCAGCTTCCCAAAGGCGAAGATGCAAGCTGCAGCACGCAGGCACAGTGTGGGCAGCATTCAGACTTAGAGAAAACAGTACTTTACCACTCTCCTGCCTTTTCCATGGTTATTCTATTGGAAAAGAACGAGTTTTGGACAACTACCTTTCATTCTTGCCAAACGCTTTGCAGACCCCCGTGCAAGCTTTAGAACAAGATTTTGGATGTTTTCTTTCCTGGCAGAGTTTCTCCTTGCAAGATATGGTGGAAAAGCTTTTTGCTGAGTGTAGAGCGGCAAGACACGCAGAAGACGCAGATACGCAGCTCTCCGAAGCTAAGTGCCGGTCCCGGGCTTCTTTCGGCACAAACCGCTCTCAGGAGCTCCCTGCGCTCGCCACAATGCTCTGTGTGCGAAGAAGCCGCTTCTTCGCCTCCGGGAGAATCGGCGAGCGGCAGCTTCCCAAAGGCGAAGATGCAAGCTGCAGCACGCAGGCACAGTGTGGGCAGCATTCAGACTTAGAGAAAACAGTACTTTACCACTCTCCTGCCTTTTCCATGGTTATTCTATTGGAAAAGAACGAGTTTTGGACAACTACCTTTCATTCTTGCCAAACGCTTTGCAGACCCCCGTGCAAGCTTTAGAACAAGATTTTGGATGTTTTCTTTCCTGGCAGAGTTTCTCCTTGCAAGATATGGTGGAAAAGCTTTTTGCTGAGTGTAGAGCGGCAAGACACGCAGAAGACGCAGATACGCAGCTCTCCGAAGCTAAGTGCCGGTCCCGGGCTTCTTTCGGCACAAACCGCTCTCAGGAGCTCCCTGCGCTCGCCACAATGCTCTGTGTGCGAAGAAGCCGCTTCTTCGCCTCCGGGAGAATCGGCGAGCGGCAGCTTCCCAAAGGCGAAGATGCAAGCTGCAGCACGCAGGCACAGTGTGGGCAGCATTCAGACTTAGAGAAAACAGTACTTTACCACTCTCCTGCCTTTTCCATGGTTATTCTATTGGAAAAGAACGAGTTTTGGACAACTACCTTTCATTCTTGCCAAACGCTTTGCAGACCCCCGTGCAAGCTTTAGAACAAGATTTTGGATGTTTTCTTTCCTGGCAGAGTTTCTCCTTGCAAGATATGGTGGAAAAGCTTTTTGCTGAGTGTAGAGCGGCAAGACACGCAGAAGACGCAGATACGCAGCTCTCCGAAGCTAAGTGCCGGTCCCGGGCTTCTTTCGGCACAAACCGCTCTCAGGAGCTCCCTGCGCTCGCCACAATGCTCTGTGTGCGAAGAAGCCGCTTCTTCGCCTCCGGGAGAATCGGCGAGCGGCAGCTTCCCAAAGGCGAAGATGCAAGCTGCAGCACGCAGGCACAGTGTGGGCAGCATTCAGACTTAGAGAAAACAGTACTTTACCACTCTCCTGCCTTTTCCATGGTTATTCTATTGGAAAAGAACGAGTTTTGGACAACTACCTTTCATTCTTGCCAAACGCTTTGCAGACCCCCGTGCAAGCTTTAGAACAAGATTTTGGATGTTTTCTTTCCTGGCAGAGTTTCTCCTTGCAAGATATGGTGGAAAAGCTTTTTGCTGAGTGTAGAGCGGCAAGACACGCAGAAGACGCAGATACGCAGCTCTCCGAAGCTAAGTGCCGGTCCCGGGCTTCTTTCGGCACAAACCGCTCTCAGGAGCTCCCTGCGCTCGCCACAATGCTCTGTGTGCGAAGAAGCCGCTTCTTCGCCTCCGGGAGAATCGGCGAGCGGCAGCTTCCCAAAGGCGAAGATGCAAGCTGCAGCACGCAGGCACAGTGTGGGCAGCATTCAGACTTAGAGAAAACAGTACTTTACCACTCTCCTGCCTTTTCCATGGTTATTCTATTGGAAAAGAACGAGTTTTGGACAACTACCTTTCATTCTTGCCAAACGCTTTGCAGACCCCCGTGCAAGCTTTAGAACAAGATTTTGGATGTTTTCTTTCCTGGCAGAGTTTCTCCTTGCAAGATATGGTGGAAAAGCTTTTTGCTGAGTGTAGAGCGGCAAGACACGCAGAAGACGCAGATACGCAGCTCTCCGAAGCTAAGTGCCGGTCCCGGGCTTCTTTCGGCACAAACCGCTCTCAGGAGCTCCCTGCGCTCGCCACAATGCTCTGTGTGCGAAGAAGCCGCTTCTTCGCCTCCGGGAGAATCGGCGAGCGGCAGCTTCCCAAAGGCGAAGATGCAAGCTGCAGCACGCAGGCACAGTGTGGGCAGCATTCAGACTTAGAGAAAACAGTACTTTACCACTCTCCTGCCTTTTCCATGGTTATTCTATTGGAAAAGAACGAGTTTTGGACAACTACCTTTCATTCTTGCCAAACGCTTTGCAGACCCCCGTGCAAGCTTTAGAACAAGATTTTGGATGTTTTCTTTCCTGGCAGAGTTTCTCCTTGCAAGATATGGTGGAAAAGCTTTTTGCTGAGTGTAGAGCGGCAAGACACGCAGAAGACGCAGATACGCAGCTCTCCGAAGCTAAGTGCCGGTCCCGGGCTTCTTTCGGCACAAACCGCTCTCAGGAGCTCCCTGCGCTCGCCACAATGCTCTGTGTGCGAAGAAGCCGCTTCTTCGCCTCCGGGAGAATCGGCGAGCGGCAGCTTCCCAAAGGCGAAGATGCAAGCTGCAGCACGCAGGCACAGTGTGGGCAGCATTCAGACTTAGAGAAAACAGTACTTTACCACTCTCCTGCCTTTTCCATGGTTATTCTATTGGAAAAGAACGAGTTTTGGACAACTACCTTTCATTCTTGCCAAACGCTTTGCAGACCCCCGTGCAAGCTTTAGAACAAGATTTTGGATGTTTTCTTTCCTGGCAGAGTTTCTCCTTGCAAGATATGGTGGAAAAGCTTTTTGCTGAGTGTAGAGCGGCAAGACACGCAGAAGACGCAGATACGCAGCTCTCCGAAGCTAAGTGCCGGTCCCGGGCTTCTTTCGGCACAAACCGCTCTCAGGAGCTCCCTGCGCTCGCCACAATGCTCTGTGTGCGAAGAAGCCGCTTCTTCGCCTCCGGGAGAATCGGCGAGCGGCAGCTTCCCAAAGGCGAAGATGCAAGCTGCAGCACACAGGCACAGTGTGGGCAGCATTCAGACTTAGAGAAAACAGTACTTTACCACTCTCCTGCCTTTTCCATGGTTATTCTATTGGAAAAGAACGAGTTTTGGACAACTACCTTTCATTCTTGCCAAACGCTTTGCAGACCCCCGTGCAAGCTTTAGAACAAGATTTTGGATGTTTTCTTTCCTGGCAGAGTTTCTCCTTGCAAGATATGGTGGAAAAGCTTTTTGCTGAGTGTAGAGCGGCAAGACACGCAGAAGACGCAGATACGCAGCTCTCCGAAGCTAAGTGCCGGTCCCGGGCTTCTTTCGGCACAAACCGCTCTCAGGAGCTCCCTGCGCTCGCCACAATGCTCTGTGTGCGAAGAAGCCGCTTCTTCGCCTCCGGGAGAATCGGCGAGCGGCAGCTTCCCAAAGGCGAAGATGCAAGCTGCAGCACACAGGCACAGTGTGGGCAGCATTCAGACTTAGAGAAAACAGTACTTTACCACTCTCCTGCCTTTTCCATGGTTATTCTATTGGAAAAGAACGAGTTTTGGACAACTACCTTTCATTCTTGCCAAACGCTTTGCAGACCCCCGTGCAAGCTTTAGAACAAGATTTTGGATGTTTTCTTTCCTGGCAGAGTTTCTCCTTGCAAGATATGGTGGAAAAGCTTTTTGCTGAGTGTAGAGCGGCAAGACACGCAGAAGACGCAGATACGCAGCTCTCCGAAGCTAAGTGCCGGTCCCGGGCTTCTTTCGGCACAAACCGCTCTCAGGAGCTCCCTGCGCTCGCCACAATGCTCTGTGTGCGAAGAAGCCGCTTCTTCGCCTCCGGGAGAATCGGCGAGCGGCAGCTTCCCAAAGGCGAAGATGCAAGCTGCAGCACGCAGGCACAGTGTGGGCAGCATTCAGACTTAGAGAAAACAGTACTTTACCACTCTCCTGCCTTTTCCATGGTTATTCTATTGGAAAAGAACGAGTTTTGGACAACTACCTTTCATTCTTGCCAAACGCTTTGCAGACCCCCGTGCAAGCTTTAGAACAAGATTTTGGATGTTTTCTTTCCTGGCAGAGTTTCTCCTTGCAAGATATGGTGGAAAAGCTTTTTGCTGAGTGTAGAGCGGCAAGACACGCAGAAGACGCAGATACGCAGCTCTCCGAAGCTAAGTGCCGGTCCCGGGCTTCTTTCGGCACAAACCGCTCTCAGGAGCTCCCTGCGCTCGCCACAATGCTCTGTGTGCGAAGAAGCCGCTTCTTCGCCTCCGGGAGAATCGGCGAGCGGCAGCTTCCCAAAGGCGAAGATGCAAGCTGCAGCACGCAGGCACAGTGTGGGCAGCATTCAGACTTAGAGAAAACAGTACTTTACCACTCTCCTGCCTTTTCCATGGTTATTCTATTGGAAAAGAACGAGTTTTGGACAACTACCTTTCATTCTTGCCAAACGCTTTGCAGACCCCCGTGCAAGCTTTAGAACAAGATTTTGGATGTTTTCTTTCCTGGCAGAGTTTCTCCTTGCAAGATATGGTGGAAAAGCTTTTTGCTGAGTGTAGAGCGGCAAGACACGCAGAAGACGCAGATACGCAGCTCTCCGAAGCTAAGTGCCGGTCCCGGGCTTCTTTCGGCACAAACCGCTCTCAGGAGCTCCCTGCGCTCGCCACAATGCTCTGTGTGCGAAGAAGCCGCTTCTTCGCCTCCGGGAGAATCGGCGAGCGGCAGCTTCCCAAAGGCGAAGATGCAAGCTGCAGCACGCAGGCACAGTGTGGGCAGCATTCAGACTTAGAGAAAACAGTACTTTACCACTCTCCTGCCTTTTCCATGGTTATTCTATTGGAAAAGAACGAGTTTTGGACAACTACCTTTCATTCTTGCCAAACGCTTTGCAGACCCCCGTGCAAGCTTTAGAACAAGATTTTGGATGTTTTCTTTCCTGGCAGAGTTTCTCCTTGCAAGATATGGTGGAAAAGCTTTTTGCTGAGTGTAGAGCGGCAAGACACGCAGAAGACGCAGATACGCAGCTCTCCGAAGCTAAGTGCCGGTCCCGGGCTTCTTTCGGCACAAACCGCTCTCAGGAGCTCCCTGCGCTCGCCACAATGCTCTGTGTGCGAAGAAGCCGCTTCTTCGCCTCCGGGAGAATCGGCGAGCGGCAGCTTCCCAAAGGCGAAGATGCAAGCTGCAGCACGCAGGCACAGTGTGGGCAGCATTCAGACTTAGAGAAAACAGTACTTTACCACTCTCCTGCCTTTTCCATGGTTATTCTATTGGAAAAGAACGAGTTTTGGACAACTACCTTTCATTCTTGCCAAACGCTTTGCAGACCCCCGTGCAAGCTTTAGAACAAGATTTTGGATGTTTTCTTTCCTGGCAGAGTTTCTCCTTGCAAGATATGGTGGAAAAGCTTTTTGCTGAGTGTAGAGCGGCAAGACACGCAGAAGACGCAGATACGCAGCTCTCCGAAGCTAAGTGCCGGTCCCGGGCTTCTTTCGGCACAAACCGCTCTCAGGAGCTCCCTGCGCTCGCCACAATGCTCTGTGTGCGAAGAAGCCGCTTCTTCGCCTCCGGGAGAATCGGCGAGCGGCAGCTTCCCAAAGGCGAAGATGCAAGCTGCAGCACGCAGGCACAGTGTGGGCAGCATTCAGACTTAGAGAAAACAGTACTTTACCACTCTCCTGCCTTTTCCATGGTTATTCTATTGGAAAAGAACGAGTTTTGGACAACTACCTTTCATTCTTGCCAAACGCTTTGCAGACCCCCGTGCAAGCTTTAGAACAAGATTTTGGATGTTTTCTTTCCTGGCAGAGTTTCTCCTTGCAAGATATGGTGGAAAAGCTTTTTGCTGAGTGTAGAGCGGCAAGACACGCAGAAGACGCAGATACGCAGCTCTCCGAAGCTAAGTGCCGGTCCCGGGCTTCTTTCGGCACAAACCGCTCTCAGGAGCTCCCTGCGCTCGCCACAATGCTCTGTGTGCGAAGAAGCCGCTTCTTCGCCTCCGGGAGAATCGGCGAGCGGCAGCTTCCCAAAGGCGAAGATGCAAGCTGCAGCACGCAGGCACAGTGTGGGCAGCATTCAGACTTAGAGAAAACAGTACTTTACCACTCTCCTGCCTTTTCCATGGTTATTCTATTGGAAAAGAACGAGTTTTGGACAACTACCTTTCATTCTTGCCAAACGCTTTGCAGACCCCCGTGCAAGCTTTAGAACAAGATTTTGGATGTTTTCTTTCCTGGCAGAGTTTCTCCTTGCAAGATATGGTGGAAAAGCTTTTTGCTGAGTGTAGAGCGGCAAGACACGCAGAAGACGCAGATACGCAGCTCTCCGAAGCTAAGTGCCGGTCCCGGGCTTCTTTCGGCACAAACCGCTCTCAGGAGCTCCCTGCGCTCGCCACAATGCTCTGTGTGCGAAGAAGCCGCTTCTTCGCCTCCGGGAGAATCGGCGAGCGGCAGCTTCCCAAAGGCGAAGATGCAAGCTGCAGCACGCAGGCACAGTGTGGGCAGCATTCAGACTTAGAGAAAACAGTACTTTACCACTCTCCTGCCTTTTCCATGGTTATTCTATTGGAAAAGAACGAGTTTTGGACAACTACCTTTCATTCTTGCCAAACGCTTTGCAGACCCCCGTGCAAGCTTTAGAACAAGATTTTGGATGTTTTCTTTCCTGGCAGAGTTTCTCCTTGCAAGATATGGTGGAAAAGCTTTTTGCTGAGTGTAGAGCGGCAAGACACGCAGAAGACGCAGATACGCAGCTCTCCGAAGCTAAGTGCCGGTCCCGGGCTTCTTTCGGCACAAACCGCTCTCAGGAGCTCCCTGCGCTCGCCACAATGCTCTGTGTGCGAAGAAGCCGCTTCTTCGCCTCCGGGAGAATCGGCGAGCGGCAGCTTCCCAAAGGCGAAGATGCAAGCTGCAGCACACAGGCACAGTGTGGGCAGCATTCAGACTTAGAGAAAACAGTACTTTACCACTCTCCTGCCTTTTCCATGGTTATTCTATTGGAAAAGAACGAGTTTTGGACAACTACCTTTCATTCTTGCCAAACGCTTTGCAGACCCCCGTGCAAGCTTTAGAACAAGATTTTGGATGTTTTCTTTCCTGGCAGAGTTTCTCCTTGCAAGATATGGTGGAAAAGCTTTTTGCTGAGTGTAGAGCGGCAAGACACGCAGAAGACGCAGATACGCAGCTCTCCGAAGCTAAGTGCCGGTCCCGGGCTTCTTTCGGCACAAACCGCTCTCAGGAGCTCCCTGCGCTCGCCACAATGCTCTGTGTGCGAAGAAGCCGCTTCTTCGCCTCCGGGAGAATCGGCGAGCGGCAGCTTCCCAAAGGCGAAGATGCAAGCTGCAGCACACAGGCACAGTGTGGGCAGCCTTCAGACTTAGAGAAAACAGTACTTTACCACTCTCCTGCCTTTTCCATGGTTATTCTATTGGAAAAGAACGAGTTTTGGACAACTACCTTTCATTCTTGCCAAACGCTTTGCAGACCCCCGTGCAAGCTTTAGAACAAGATTTTGGATGTTTTCTTTCCTGGCAGAGTTTCTCCTTGCAAGATATGGTGGAAAAGCTTTTTGCTGAGTGTAGAGCGGCAAGACACGCAGAAGACGCAGATACGCAGCTCTCCGAAGCTAAGTGCCGGTCCCGGGCTTCTTTCGGCACAAACCGCTCTCAGGAGCTCCCTGCGCTCGCCACAATGCTCTGTGTGCGAAGAAGCCGCTTCTTCGCCTCCGGGAGAATCGGCGAGCGGCAGCTTCCCAAAGGCGAAGATGCAAGCTGCAGCACACAGGCACAGTGTGGGCAGCCTTCAGACTTAGAGAAAACAGTACTTTACCACTCTCCTGCCTTTTCCATGGTTATTCTATTGGAAAAGAACGAGTTTTGGACAACTACCTTTCATTCTTGCCAAACGCTTTGCAGACCCCCGTGCAAGCTTTAGAACAAGATTTTGGATGTTTTCTTTCCTGGCAGAGTTTCTCCTTGCAAGATATGGTGGAAAAGCTTTTTGCTGAGTGTAGAGCGGCAAGACACGCAGAAGACGCAGATACGCAGCTCTCCGAAGCTAAGTGCCGGTCCCGGGCTTCTTTCGGCACAAACCGCTCTCAGGAGCTCCCTGCGCTCGCCACAATGCTCTGTGTGCGAAGAAGCCGCTTCTTCGCCTCCGGGAGAATCGGCGAGCGGCAGCTTCCCAAAGGCGAAGATGCAAGCTGCAGCACACAGGCACAGTGTGGGCAGCCTTCAGACTTAGAGAAAACAGTACTTTACCACTCTCCTGCCTTTTCCATGGTTATTCTATTGGAAAAGAACGAGTTTTGGACAACTACCTTTCATTCTTGCCAAACGCTTTGCAGACCCCCGTGCAAGCTTTAGAACAAGATTTTGGATGTTTTCTTTCCTGGCAGAGTTTCTCCTTGCAAGATATGGTGGAAAAGCTTTTTGCTGAGTGTAGAGCGGCAAGACACGCAGAAGACGCAGATACGCAGCTCTCCGAAGCTAAGTGCCGGTCCCGGGCTTCTTTCGGCACAAACCGCTCTCAGGAGCTCCCTGCGCTCGCCACAATGCTCTGTGTGCGAAGAAGCCGCTTCTTCGCCTCCGGGAGAATCGGCGAGCGGCAGCTTCCCAAAGGCGAAGATGCAAGCTGCAGCACACAGGCACAGTGTGGGCAGCCTTCAGACTTAGAGAAAACAGTACTTTACCACTCTCCTGCCTTTTCCATGGTTATTCTATTGGAAAAGAACGAGTTTTGGACAACTACCTTTCATTCTTGCCAAACGCTTTGCAGACCCCCGTGCAAGCTTTAGAACAAGATTTTGGATGTTTTCTTTCCTGGCAGAGTTTCTCCTTGCAAGATATGGTGGAAAAGCTTTTTGCTGAGTGTAGAGCGGCAAGACACGCAGAAGACGCAGATACGCAGCTCTCCGAAGCTAAGTGCCGGTCCCGGGCTTCTTTCGGCACAAACCGCTCTCAGGAGCTCCCTGCGCTCGCCACAATGCTCTGTGTGCGAAGAAGCCGCTTCTTCGCCTCCGGGAGAATCGGCGAGCGGCAGCTTCCCAAAGGCGAAGATGCAAGCTGCAGCACACAGGCACAGTGTGGGCAGCCTTCAGACTTAGAGAAAACAGTACTTTACCACTCTCCTGCCTTTTCCATGGTTATTCTATTGGAAAAGAACGAGTTTTGGACAACTACCTTTCATTCTTGCCAAACGCTTTGCAGACCCCCGTGCAAGCTTTAGAACAAGATTTTGGATGTTTTCTTTCCTGGCAGAGTTTCTCCTTGCAAGATATGGTGGAAAAGCTTTTTGCTGAGTGTAGAGCGGCAAGACACGCAGAAGACGCAGATACGCAGCTCTCCGAAGCTAAGTGCCGGTCCCGGGCTTCTTTCGGCACAAACCGCTCTCAGGAGCTCCCTGCGCTCGCCACAATGCTCTGTGTGCGAAGAAGCCGCTTCTTCGCCTCCGGGAGAATCGGCGAGCGGCAGCTTCCCAAAGGCGAAGATGCAAGCTGCAGCACACAGGCACAGTGTGGGCAGCCTTCAGACTTAGAGAAAACAGTACTTTACCACTCTCCTGCCTTTTCCATGGTTATTCTATTGGAAAAGAACGAGTTTTGGACAACTACCTTTCATTCTTGCCAAACGCTTTGCAGACCCCCGTGCAAGCTTTAGAACAAGATTTTGGATGTTTTCTTTCCTGGCAGAGTTTCTCCTTGCAAGATATGGTGGAAAAGCTTTTTGCTGAGTGTAGAGCGGCAAGACACGCAGAAGACGCAGATACGCAGCTCTCCGAAGCTAAGTGCCGGTCCCGGGCTTCTTTCGGCACAAACCGCTCTCAGGAGCTCCCTGCGCTCGCCACAATGCTCTGTGTGCGAAGAAGCCGCTTCTTCGCCTCCGGGAGAATCGGCGAGCGGCAGCTTCCCAAAGGCGAAGATGCAAGCTGCAGCACACAGGCACAGTGTGGGCAGCCTTCAGACTTAGAGAAAACAGTACTTTACCACTCTCCTGCCTTTTCCATGGTTATTCTATTGGAAAAGAACGAGTTTTGGACAACTACCTTTCATTCTTGCCAAACGCTTTGCAGACCCCCGTGCAAGCTTTAGAACAAGATTTTGGATGTTTTCTTTCCTGGCAGAGTTTCTCCTTGCAAGATATGGTGGAAAAGCTTTTTGCTGAGTGTAGAGCGGCAAGACACGCAGAAGACGCAGATACGCAGCTCTCCGAAGCTAAGTGCCGGTCCCGGGCTTCTTTCGGCACAAACCGCTCTCAGGAGCTCCCTGCGCTCGCCACAATGCTCTGTGTGCGAAGAAGCCGCTTCTTCGCCTCCGGGAGAATCGGCGAGCGGCAGCTTCCCAAAGGCGAAGATGCAAGCTGCAGCACACAGGCACAGTGTGGGCAGCCTTCAGACTTAGAGAAAACAGTACTTTACCACTCTCCTGCCTTTTCCATGGTTATTCTATTGGAAAAGAACGAGTTTTGGACAACTACCTTTCATTCTTGCCAAACGCTTTGCAGACCCCCGTGCAAGCTTTAGAACAAGATTTTGGATGTTTTCTTTCCTGGCAGAGTTTCTCCTTGCAAGATATGGTGGAAAAGCTTTTTGCTGAGTGTAGAGCGGCAAGACACGCAGAAGACGCAGATACGCAGCTCTCCGAAGCTAAGTGCCGGTCCCGGGCTTCTTTCGGCACAAACCGCTCTCAGGAGCTCCCTGCGCTCGCCACAATGCTCTGTGTGCGAAGAAGCCGCTTCTTCGCCTCCGGGAGAATCGGCGAGCGGCAGCTTCCCAAAGGCGAAGATGCAAGCTGCAGCACACAGGCACAGTGTGGGCAGCCTTCAGACTTAGAGAAAACAGTACTTTACCACTCTCCTGCCTTTTCCATGGTTATTCTATTGGAAAAGAACGAGTTTTGGACAACTACCTTTCATTCTTGCCAAACGCTTTGCAGACCCCCGTGCAAGCTTTAGAACAAGATTTTGGATGTTTTCTTTCCTGGCAGAGTTTCTCCTTGCAAGATATGCTGGAAAAGCTTTTTGCTGAGTGTAGAGCGGCAAGACACGCAGAAGACGCAGATACGCAGCTCTCCGAAGCTAAGTGCCGGTCCCGGGCTTCTTTCGGCACAAACCGCTCTCAGGAGCTCCCTGCGCTCGCCACAATGCTCTGTGTGCGAAGAAGCCGCTTCTTCGCCTCCGGGAGAATCGGCGAGCGGCAGCTTCCCAAAGGCGAAGATGCAAGCTGCAGCACACAGGCACAGTGTGGGCAGCCTTCAGACTTAGAGAAAACAGTACTTTACCACTCTCCTGCCTTTTCCATGGTTATTCTATTGGAAAAGAACGAGTTTTGGACAACTACCTTTCATTCTTGCCAAACGCTTTGCAGACCCCCGTGCAAGCTTTAGAACAAGATTTTGGATGTTTTCTTTCCTGGCAGAGTTTCTCCTTGCAAGATATGGTGGAAAAGCTTTTTGCTGAGTGTAGAGCGGCAAGACACGCAGAAGACGCAGATACGCAGCTCTCCGAAGCTAAGTGCCGGTCCCGGGCTTCTTTCGGCACAAACCGCTCTCATGAGCTCCCTGCGCTCGCCACAATGCTCTGTGTGCGAAGAAGCCGCTTCTTCGCCTCCGGGAGAATCGGCGAGCGGCAGCTTCCCAAAGGCGAAGATGCAAGCTGCAGCACACAGGCACAGTGTGGGCAGCCTTCAGACTTAGAGAAAACAGTACTTTACCACTCTCCTGCCTTTTCCATGGTTATTCTATTGGAAAAGAACGAGTTTTGGACAACTACCTTTCATTCTTGCCAAACGCTTTGCAGACCCCCGTGCAAGCTTTAGAACAAGATTTTGGATGTTTTCTTTCCTGGCAGAGTTTCTCCTTGCAAGATATGGTGGAAAAGCTTTTTGCTGAGTGTAGAGCGGCAAGACACGCAGAAGACGCAGATACGCAGCTCTCCGAAGCTAAGTGCCGGTCCCGGGCTTCTTTCGGCACAAACCGCTCTCAGGAGCTCCCTGCGCTCGCCACAATGCTCTGTGTGCGAAGAAGCCGCTTCTTCGCCTCCGGGAGAATCGGCGAGCGGCAGCTTCCCAAAGGCGAAGATGCAAGCTGCAGCACACAGGCACAGTGTGGGCAGCCTTCAGACTTAGAGAAAACAGTACTTTACCACTCTCCTGCCTTTTCCATGGTTATTCTATTGGAAAAGAACGAGTTTTGGACAACTACCTTTCATTCTTGCCAAACGCTTTGCAGACCCCCGTGCAAGCTTTAGAACAAGATTTTGGATGTTTTCTTTCCTGGCAGAGTTTCTCCTTGCAAGATATGGTGGAAAAGCTTTTTGCTGAGTGTAGAGCGGCAAGACACGCAGAAGACGCAGATACGCAGCTCTCCGAAGCTAAGTGCCGGTCCCGGGCTTCTTTCGGCACAAACCGCTCTCAGGAGCTCCCTGCGCTCGCCACAATGCTCTGTGTGCGAAGAAGCCGCTTCTTCGCCTCCGGGAGAATCGGCGAGCGGCAGCTTCCCAAAGGCGAAGATGCAAGCTGCAGCACACAGGCACAGTGTGGGCAGCCTTCAGACTTAGAGAAAACAGTACTTTACCACTCTCCTGCCTTTTCCATGGTTATTCTATTGGAAAAGAACGAGTTTTGGACAACTACCTTTCATTCTTGCCAAACGCTTTGCAGACCCCCGTGCAAGCTTTAGAACAAGATTTTGGATGTTTTCTTTCCTGGCAGAGTTTCTCCTTGCAAGATATGGTGGAAAAGCTTTTTGCTGAGTGTAGAGCGGCAAGACACGCAGAAGACGCAGATACGCAGCTCTCCGAAGCTAAGTGCCGGTCCCGGGCTTCTTTCGGCACAAACCGCTCTCAGGAGCTCCCTGCGCTCGCCACAATGCTCTGTGTGCGAAGAAGCCGCTTCTTCGCCTCCGGGAGAATCGGCGAGCGGCAGCTTCCCAAAGGCGAAGATGCAAGCTGCAGCACACAGGCACAGTGTGGGCAGCCTTCAGACTTAGAGAAAACAGTACTTTACCACTCTCCTGCCTTTTCCATGGTTATTCTATTGGAAAAGAACGAGTTTTGGACAACTACCTTTCATTCTTGCCAAACGCTTTGCAGACCCCCGTGCAAGCTTTAGAACAAGATTTTGGATGTTTTCTTTCCTGGCAGAGTTTCTCCTTGCAAGATATGGTGGAAAAGCTTTTTGCTGAGTGTAGAGCGGCAAGACACGCAGAAGACGCAGATACGCAGCTCTCCGAAGCTAAGTGCCGGTCCCGGGCTTCTTTCGGCACAAACCGCTCTCAGGAGCTCCCTGCGCTCGCCACAATGCTCTGTGTGCGAAGAAGCCGCTTCTTCGCCTCCGGGAGAATCGGCGAGCGGCAGCTTCCCAAAGGCGAAGATGCAAGCTGCAGCACACAGGCACAGTGTGGGCAGCCTTCAGACTTAGAGAAAACAGTACTTTACCACTCTCCTGCCTTTTCCATGGTTATTCTATTGGAAAAGAACGAGTTTTGGACAACTACCTTTCATTCTTGCCAAACGCTTTGCAGACCCCCGTGCAAGCTTTAGAACAAGATTTTGGATGTTTTCTTTCCTGGCAGAGTTTCTCCTTGCAAGATATGCTGGAAAAGCTTTTTGCTGAGTGTAGAGCGGCAAGACACGCAGAAGACGCAGATACGCAGCTCTCCGAAGCTAAGTGCCGGTCCCGGGCTTCTTTCGGCACAAACCGCTCTCAGGAGCTCCCTGCGCTCGCCACAATGCTCTGTGTGCGAAGAAGCCGCTTCTTCGCCTCCGGGAGAATCGGCGAGCGGCAGCTTCCCAAAGGCGAAGATGCAAGCTGCAGCACACAGGCACAGTGTGGGCAGCCTTCAGACTTAGAGAAAACAGTACTTTACCACTCTCCTGCCTTTTCCATGGTTATTCTATTGGAAAAGAACGAGTTTTGGACAACTACCTTTCATTCTTGCCAAACGCTTTGCAGACCCCCGTGCAAGCTTTAGAACAAGATTTTGGATGTTTTCTTTCCTGGCAGAGTTTCTCCTTGCAAGATATGGTGGAAAAGCTTTTTGCTGAGTGTAGAGCGGCAAGACACGCAGAAGACGCAGATACGCAGCTCTCCGAAGCTAAGTGCCGGTCCCGGGCTTCTTTCGGCACAAACCGCTCTCAGGAGCTCCCTGCGCTCGCCACAATGCTCTGTGTGCGAAGAAGCCGCTTCTTCGCCTCCGGGAGAATCGGCGAGCGGCAGCTTCCCAAAGGCGAAGATGCAAGCTGCAGCACACAGGCACAGTGTGGGCAGCCTTCAGACTTAGAGAAAACAGTACTTTACCACTCTCCTGCCTTTTCCATGGTTATTCTATTGGAAAAGAACGAGTTTTGGACAACTACCTTTCATTCTTGCCAAACGCTTTGCAGACCCCCGTGCAAGCTTTAGAACAAGATTTTGGATGTTTTCTTTCCTGGCAGAGTTTCTCCTTGCAAGATATGGTGGAAAAGCTTTTTGCTGAGTGTAGAGCGGCAAGACACGCAGAAGACGCAGATACGCAGCTCTCCGAAGCTAAGTGCCGGTCCCGGGCTTCTTTCGGCACAAACCGCTCTCAGGAGCTCCCTGCGCTCGCCACAATGCTCTGTGTGCGAAGAAGCCGCTTCTTCGCCTGCGGGAGAATCGGCGAGCGGCAGCTTCCCAAAGGCGAAGATGCAAGCTGCAGCACACAGGCACAGTGTGGGCAGCCTTCAGACTTAGAGAAAACAGTACTTTACCACTCTCCTGCCTTTTCCATGGTTATTCTATTGGAAAAGAACGAGTTTTGGACAACTACCTTTCATTCTTGCCAAACGCTTTGCAGACCCCCGTGCAAGCTTTAGAACAAGATTTTGGATGTTTTCTTTCCTGGCAGAGTTTCTCCTTGCAAGATATGGTGGAAAAGCTTTTTGCTGAGTGTAGAGCGGCAAGACACGCAGAAGACGCAGATACGCAGCTCTCCGAAGCTAAGTGCCGGTCCCGGGCTTCTTTCGGCACAAACCGCTCTCAGGAGCTCCCTGCGCTCGCCACAATGCTCTGTGTGCGAAGAAGCCGCTTCTTCGCCTCCGGGAGAATCGGCGAGCGGCAGCTTCCCAAAGGCGAAGATGCAAGCTGCAGCACACAGGCACAGTGTGGGCAGCCTTCAGACTTAGAGAAAACAGTACTTTACCACTCTCCTGCCTTTTCCATGGTTATTCTATTGGAAAAGAACGAGTTTTGGACAACTACCTTTCATTCTTGCCAAACGCTTTGCAGACCCCCGTGCAAGCTTTAGAACAAGATTTTGGATGTTTTCTTTCCTGGCAGAGCTTCTCCTTGCAAGATATGGTGGAAAAGCTTTTTGCTGAGTGTAGAGCGGCAAGACACGCAGAAGACGCAGATACGCAGCTCTCCGAAGCTAAGTGCCGGTCCCGGGCTTCTTTCGGCACAAACCGCTCTCAGGAGCTCCCTGCGCTCGCCACAATGCTCTGTGTGCGAAGAAGCCGCTTCTTCGCCTCCGGGAGAATCGGCGAGCGGCAGCTTCCCAAAGGCGAAGATGCAAGCTGCAGCACACAGGCACAGTGTGGGCAGCCTTCAGACTTAGAGAAAACAGTACTTTACCACTCTCCTGCCTTTTCCATGGTTATTCTATTGGAAAAGAACGAGTTTTGGACAACTACCTTTCATTCTTGCCAAACGCTTTGCAGACCCCCGTGCAAGCTTTAGAACAAGATTTTGGATGTTTTCTTTCCTGGCAGAGTTTCTCCTTGCAAGATATGGTGGAAAAGCTTTTTGCTGAGTGTAGAGCGGCAAGACACGCAGAAGACGCAGATACGCAGCTCTCCGAAGCTAAGTGCCGGTCCCGGGCTTCTTTCGGCACAAACCGCTCTCAGGAGCTCCCTGCGCTCGCCACAATGCTCTGTGTGCGAAGAAGCCGCTTCTTCGCCTGCGGGAGAATCGGCGAGCGGCAGCTTCCCAAAGGCGAAGATGCAAGCTGCAGCACACAGGCACAGTGTGGGCAGCCTTCAGACTTAGAGAAAACAGTACTTTACCACTCTCCTGCCTTTTCCATGGTTATTCTATTGGAAAAGAACGAGTTTTGGACAACTACCTTTCATTCTTGCCAAACGCTTTGCAGACCCCCGTGCAAGCTTTAGAACAAGATTTTGGATGTTTTCTTTCCTGGCAGAGTTTCTCCTTGCAAGATATGGTGGAAAAGCTTTTTGCTGAGTGTAGAGCGGCAAGACACGCAGAAGACGCAGATACGCAGCTCTCCGAAGCTAAGTGCCGGTCCCGGGCTTCTTTCGGCACAAACCGCTCTCAGGAGCTCCCTGCGCTCGCCACAATGCTCTGTGTGCGAAGAAGCCGCTTCTTCGCCTCCGGGAGAATCGGCGAGCGGCAGCTTCCCAAAGGCGAAGATGCAAGCTGCAGCACACAGGCACAGTGTGGGCAGCCTTCAGACTTAGAGAAAACAGTACTTTACCACTCTCCTGCCTTTTCCATGGTTATTCTATTGGAAAAGAACGAGTTTTGGACAACTACCTTTCATTCTTGCCAAACGCTTTGCAGACCCCCGTGCAAGCTTTAGAACAAGATTTTGGATGACTGAGGCTTCTGGGAATTTCCCCTCCAAATGTCTTAGAGAACCCAGCTCTCCGGGCCATTTACAAGGCAGCAGGACCTTCCGCCGCCGCCGCCGCCTCCAGGAGGGAGATTCTCCCTGCTGGAGCCCTTTGGGCTCAGCCCTGACGCAGCTGGAGGAGACACAGCAGGCAGCAAGTGCTCTGCTCCCTGTTAAGACCCTTCTTCAAAGAGCAGCCAGGAAAGGCTGTCCCAGTGCCCGGGCCCTCTGCATTCCCTGTGCCCTCTTCTCTGCGCCCAAACGGCCGCTTCTTACCGGAACGCTGCCGCGTGCCCGGTGCAGGCAGTGCAGGGCGCGCTCCAGGTTAGCTGCTGCCCCGGGAATGCCACGGGAGCTGGCCATGTCCAACAGTTCTCTTACTGCAAGCACAACAAAAAACCCACCGAAAGTCAGCCTTGAGGCCAGCAAGGGCAAAGACTGCCATGCAAGGCAGAAGGAAAGGCCGGGAGCTAAAGACAGCAGCTTGCAGAGTATGAAAAGGAGAGCAAAGCCAGGGCCAGCTGAACAAAGGGCCCACGCAGTGCTGGCTCTCCCTCCAAAGCAGCTTCTGTAAGAAGAAGTGGGGGCCAATCTCCGCTCTTCCAGTGGCAGACGGCCCTGACCAATTTGGAGAGCAAGGTGCTTGCTCTTGCTCCTTGCCTCTAACGCTTCTACATGGGAAGATGGGCGAGACAAGGAGAGAAGCAGAGCCTGCAAAAGGCTGCCTTTTTATGCACAAGGAGCCTTTTAAAGACCCAAGTAGCTCAGGGGTGGAAGAAAAGCTTGAAGCAAAGCTACCTCTGTCAGGTTTTTCCATGTCAGAGTCATCCTCCCCCCAGGGCTTCCAGACCAGGGTTGCAGGCTCTTCATCCTCACTTGGTGCTCTGCTCTGCAGCTCTGGCAGCTCAGCCTGAAAGTCGCTGCCAACATTGATGTGTCTAAAGGAAGAAGGAGGTGGAGGTGAGAAAGGCAAGTGGTCAAGAGAGCCTTCCTGTGCACCCACAGGCTTGAACCAATGCCACCCTGACTCTGAAAGAGCAGTTCTCCTCCTCGCCATTCCTCCAGTTTGCTGTCCTTTAACCCTATGCCAAAACTCACGGCTGAATCTGGGCTCTTGCTTTCCTTTTCATTGTGCCTCTCCTTTCCACCTGAAAGAGATCAAAGCAATGCTCCAGTTAAAAATCCTTCCTTCTCATCCTCATCATTGCAAAGCCCGAGCTCCTGTGTCCCAGCTCCTTTCTCTTTGCTGTCATTGCTGCCTTTTTGACATGGAATGTCCTAGGCAGGACCCTCTAGCAGTCAGCAGCTTCCTCAGGAGGGCAAGCACAAGGCCATGCACTACTCTCTTCACTCCCGGGGCCACTGAGAAGAGCCAAGACAATGGCAGGGGAGATGTGCCAGTGCAGGCTTAGGTTGGATAGAAGGAAAAGGTTCTTCAGCCAGAGGCTGCTTGGGCACTGCAACAGCCTCCCCAGGGAAGGGGGCACAGCACCAAGCCTGACTGAGCTCCAAAAGTGTTTGGACACTGCCCTTGGGCACAGGCTGTGATTGTTGAGGCTGCCCTGGGCAGGCCCTGGACTTGGGCTCAGTGATCTTTGAGAATCCCTTCCAAGCCAGGAAATTCTGTGCTACTGTGATTGTGCTCTTGAGGAGATGGCATTTGACGGCCGCCCCTGAGCATGAGGTAGAACCAGCCCTACGTGCACTGGAAAAAGAATCTATAAAGATATTAAAATAGCATGGATCTATAAGCCATGGAACTACGTCAGTATATAAGAATTGCTGCTCCCAGATGGTTTTTGAAGTTGAAAGCCTGTGTTTGAGGAGAAGCCCAGTCAAATGCTTCTATGCCCTGAAGGACAGGGATGCCAGAGGAGAAGTGCCATCATTCTGGTGTTTGAAGCTTTGGAGCGGGTGTGAGCAGAGTCAGGGCATAAGGGGATGTGTTGAAGCCCTGAAGTGCTCAGCCACAAACAATTTGTTTTGGGGTCAGCACAAGATAGTTTGAGGACTGAAATGGGTGCCAAGAACTTTTAATCAGGTCATCCGTGGACGAGGATCTGCAACTGCACTGGGACACCTCTCTAGGTCCTCTATGGAAAGGTCTGTGTTTCCCCTGGAGGCAACATGATTCCTTCAGAAGCTGCAGCCTGCTTTCACGTGGAAGCTCGTCTGGGGAAAGTGAGCACGCAGCCTGTGTGTCGTGCTTGGTGGGAGAGGCAGCTGGAGCCTCCTGCCCCTGTGCTAGTGCTTTGAGGGCAAACGGGGATTTTCTTACCTTGGACGGTTCCCAAGTGCTCTGGGGATGCCCGGAGGCAGACGAGGAGACCAGGACGTCGGTGCAGAGGCCGGGTCTGGCGCTGAGTGCAGAAAACGGCTGGTCAGGGACAGCCCAGGAGCTGATCCTGCAGCTGCTGCTCCAGTGCTGCTCCACCAGCGTTCCAGGAAGGGCCGCAGGAGCAGGAGACAACGACAGTTGCTATGGGCACAGCCCAACATTCCATCTAGAACCCCAGGGGAGCCATGGGACAGAAAGAGGCATGGGCCGCCTCTGGCCCTTGTACTTCTTCTGCTGCAAGTTTGCTCTGAGAAGCTTCCCAGTGCGCCTTTTCTCCTCAGTCGTCTGATGAGACGGGCAAAAGCAGTGCAGGGACAGCCCTGGGTCTTCCCGGTGCTTCTCTGCAAGGTGCCTCCAGCTGAACGGGCACAGGAGCCTGCCTCTGTGCAAGGGCCCAGACCTCATCTCCTGCCCTGGAGAACCAGAAGGGCTCCTCCCACTGGCTCTCCTCCAGCTCTGAGAGGAGCTGGAATTTGCAAGTTGTCCAGCGCAGAGCCAACTCCAGAGCTTCCTCTCAAAGTGGAGCCATTCATCCTGCCCCCTTTCTCAATTCTCCTTTTGCTGCCCAATAATGTCACTGCATGTTTTCCCTCCTTTGGGCCTCTGAGCTGGTCTCTCACCTCATCACTCCTCCCTTGAAACTTGGAGAAACAGGATGGTTTTCAGGGCAACTGATGGGGACAACACACACACACACAGGGACAGGACACGGGCATTTCTCTAGCAAACATTCATGCAGAATTTCTATAGCCCTCTTCCAGCTCCCTTGGAGAAGCTTGGTGTTTGTCCCCAAAAGACTCTGGCATTCCTCTAAGAAAGCAACACTAACAGAATTCCCTTTCCACACTGCTGGCCTTCACATTGGTTTTAATGCCTAGATCCCAGACATGACAAAACCCAGGCAGCTTTGCTGCTTTCCTGCCTGTCGTTAAGGAAAAGCAAATCTTGCTTCAGTCCCAGTCTTGCTTCCTTCCCAGCCTGCACGTTAGCCACTGGCCAGCAAACTGAGGGGGCAGCTGGAACAAGTCCCACTGCAAGGCAGATACTTTGTAGCATCCAAAGCCCACCTGCACCGCCTCCATCAGACAAGGGCAAGCTTCCCTCGGCTTCCCAGAAGCAGCCTGGCAATTGCCCCCTCCCTCGCCCCCTCTCCACCCTCCACAGCCCCTGCCACCAAAGCCTTGCTAGGCAGGGCCATTTGCTGGCCTCGAAGAAAGAGTGCCTTTGATTCTTCTTTGGCGCAAGTGCCCGAGCTGTGAGAAGTCAGAGGATAATGATCACACCCGCTCTGCTTTAGCTAAGGAGATTGCTGGAGGCCCAGAGCGGGACACTGGTCCTTTTGAGAGAAACTGAAACTGAACTAGCCATGCCTTTGTGGCGCATGCGGATAGGAATTGGATAGAATCGGAGGGCTTAGAAACGTCCTCCAAGGTGGTCAGCTCCATCAGTCCCCCAAAATGAAACAAAGTTATGTTGCTGGGCTCCAAAAAGGACTAAAGCCGCTGCTTTTATGCCAGAAAATATGGTGAGAGCAGACCACTCATCTAGATCCAATTCCGTGAATTAAACAAAGCCTCCCTTTCCACTCCCAGCTGAGATGTTGAGGAATCAAAGGCTGAAGCCCCAGCCTTATTTCACTGGCAGTAAAGGAGACACACCTCAGTAAGTCCTGCCAGCTGAGCAAGGGGCTGGGCCTGGGGGAGGTGGCGCCTGCCCAGATTCTTCTCTCAGGGCAAGTGCCGTCTTTGCAACACCAGGCAAATGGAACAAACATTGCCGGAGTGTTTTCATACAGACAAAAAGACAAAATGGAACAAACTTTGGTTTAATGATAAAGACCCATTGGCTCTCAACAAAGGCAAAATGACAAAAGGCAGAGCATAGACAACACCCAACCTTTGAAATTTATTGATAAATCTAATAAAACTATTGAATCTTGAATAATACTAATGGATCTTAACGACTACATTGAGGAGATTCCTATCATGTCAACTAACTAAGTAGAAGATTAAACTACCCTAAAAGCTTAAAAAACAGTCCTATTCCTATCTAGTCCTATTGATACCTAACTCTTGCTAGCCCTGGACAACCTGCAGGGTTGTCTAATTTGGTCTTTTCTTCTTGGCCAGAGGCTCTGCTGCCTTCCGAGGCCGATGTCTTCTCCTGTGTTTGTTCCTTTCCTTCACGGTTTCAAACACCCTGCAAGATAGGAAACAAACCATCCATTGCTCACTTTAGTACACACCATGAAACCAAGTGCCGAGATCTCCGTTTGAGTAGGTATTTCTGTCTTTTCGGGCAGTGGCACATTTGTGAATTGATCAGCACCATGAGTCTGATCGTTCTACTTTCAATGCCTTGAAATGTCTTCCTCCTTTTGCTGCATCCTCTTTTGAATTTGATCGGCAGCATCAAACCAAGCTTTGATGGATCTATTCCTACTTGTATGAACTGTGTCTTGTTGGGGCACGGCAAGGTTTCATTGTGAAGGCTGGGTTTTACCTAAGCTCTTTGGGTTTGAGGTGGGTGTTAAGCTTGACCACGGCTGCCGGGGGCGATGCTGCAAGTGCCCCCAGCTTCCCCTGCGGTGCCTTTGAAAAGGGTCAGCCTGTTTTAGTCCAAAGGCGCAGCTTTGAGCAGAAAGAGGAGGAACTTACGCACCGTTTGCACTGCCCGCAGGGAAAGGGGCCTCCCGCCGAGCGGGGCGGCTGGCGCGCTTGGCAGCAGGGACACTCGGCGCTGCGAGCCCTCTTGCGGCTTCTCTTCCCTGTCTCCCCGTTCTCCTTTCTGGGAGGGCTTTTCCTCCTCTTTGCTTTGCCCACACTCTGGAAATCAAAGAGTCCTTATCAATGCTTCCTTCCTCTCACAAAGCTGGAAACCAGAGCATCCAGCACAAAAATCTATCGGCCTAAGCAAATCCTTCCAGACCCTCAAGAGCTGAGAAAACGGCTGCCTTTGCCAATGGGCTGCGGCGGGCTGCCAACCCAGAGCTTGGAGGAAAATACTCCTCTTTTCTACAGGCCAAAGGGGTGGGATAAATACCTGCCTATTTAGAGCTCTACATTTCTTATTTCTACCTTTCTGCCTAACATCTATTTCTCTCTGCTTTTCCTCCACAAATGTCTAGGCAATGGCATTTAAATTCAGTCCAATTAGGGTAGACACATGGTTAGCCATTTTCTGTGTTTGTTCCTGTGTTGGGGCTTTCAGTCTCAGTCCTTGGGAGGGGGGAGCTTCTCATGTCTCAGTCCTTGAGAGAGAGGCTTCTTCCATCTCAGTCTGTCTGTCACGGTGGTTGAAAAGCAGATGAGGGGTCTTCTTTGGACCACCAAAGGTTACCCCAGAAAAGTCCAACCGGGCCAAGAGGTGGGAAAATTCCTGGGCTATTGTCGCCAAGCAGGTGCAAGCACATGGGGCGCCTCGCCCCCTGGCAGGCCCTGCTGGAAGCAGTCACTGTAGACACAGCTGTGAACAATTGCTTGGCAGGCCAGAACTCTGCTCAGGGGCCTCAGGATTTCTGGCCTTTATCCAGCACCGCAGACCAGGATTCCAATCAGGCTCCTCAGGGTCCCAAAGTCGGTCCTTGAGACAGTCATGAGGCAAATGAGGGGAACTTCAGACTGTCTCTCACAGGCTGCCCTGCTCTTCACTGGCTTTTGGCTGGAAATGCATTTGCATATTCTTCCTCATCCCAAAGTCCTCGGCTGGGCAAAAACTGGCCAATGGGCAGCATTCCAAAGGCAGGGTAGGTTGGAGCTGATAAAGGAACGGAGACTGTTCCCAATTCCAAACCACACCAGAATGCCCTTAGGAAGGACTTTCCATCTTTAAGAAAGAATGGCCAATTCAGAAGTGAATGTAGAGCCTTATTCCCTGGCTGGCAAGGAAGGGAATCTTCCAACAGGCTTGAGGGTGTGTAGGACTATTATTGTGAGTCCAGCTCCAAGCTGCCATTGCAGAAAGTAATCTTGAAGTGGTCCTGATCATCTCTTCTGCTTCCTCCATTGCTTCGCTGCACGTTTCCTTCGTTTTCATTTGAAAAGCTCTTAGAGTGGGTGTTGTGGTTTGTTTCTAGAATGTTCTCTCTCCCCCATGTTATGGTGTTAATGGTTCTGCCTTTTTCCACAGTTACTTGTCAATCTCCCAAGCCCTCCCCAGTTGCCCCAGTTACCGATGTATCATTTTAATTCCCCACCCCCGGCTGCCTGCCAGTCACCTGGCACTCCTGCCTCCATCTCTAGAACCTTCTAGCCAGGGCATCAGGTGATTGGTTCAGGGGCCGGGGCCCCTCCCTCAGTTACAAACTGAGGGCCCCTCCCTCAGTTTGTCCCTTTAGGTCTGTCACCTATGTATCACCCTTCCCCAGACTCTGATTTCTTCATGTGTTGTTACCACCCCTACCTCCCAACTCCCTTTAAAACCCAGTGTTTCCCCACCCTCGAGGCTCTCTTATTCCTGGATCCCTTGGGTGCACTTGGTCCCTCCGGGGGCTCAAAAAACCCAAATTTGCCACTAACTAGAGAGTTGCCTCTTCCTCCTGCGGAGTGGAAGTCCTGCACGGCAACATCCCTTTGGCTGAAGGCGGGCTGGCCAGCTAGCCTGCACGTTTCACCATCCCATTCCCAATCCCCCAGGGGTTGGGAGATTGACAAGTAACTGTGGAAGGGAGGGGAACAAAGGCAGAACCATTAACACCATAACATGGGGGAAGCAGAACATTCTAGAAACAAACCACAACACGTGGGGATTTAGATGGCGGGGCCCATGCAGCCTGCAGAGGGAATAACAGAAGTACAAACAGTCATAGAGACAACACCAGCATTAAACCAGCCCCACAGCCAAGCAATTTCTCTGAAGTATTTTGTCTCCAATGACTGGTTACCAGTCAGGAGTCTAAAGGGAATCTAGGAAGCCAAGTGTTCTCATCAGTTTGGCTGGACTAGCACACACACCTTCACTGAGTCATTGGCTAGGCTGCAGCCTACTGCTGCTTGCAAAACAATCCCAGCTTTTGTCTTTACTGCACAGGGAAGCTCAGGCAAAGCCCACCCACTCCCACCTTTTGCCTCAATGGCAAAAGCAATGCCCCGAGTGCTCCCTGCCAGCTTCCAAGCACCACAATGGCTTCTGTAGGGAGTCCAAATGTCTGTCCAGCACCAAGTGAGGAGGAACATGTGCTACAGTTCATGCTGAGGCACCCACACAGTACACTGCTCGATCAGACAAAGGATGCACAGGACGTACTCAGCAGCTTCAGGCACCTCCTCAGCAGCCTGACTGGCAGCCCACTCCCACAGCTCTAGCCTGGCTCTGCAGGGGGCTTCCTGTGGGACCTCCCACCTTCTGAGACAAAGCTCTGGCTTTCCCATTCTCTGGCCCTGCAACGCCATTGCTGCCTTCCTCAAACCTGTGCTCTGGTAGCCTCTCACCTGACCGGTCCTTGCCCTCTTGGCACCAGCACTGTTTACCAAGGGACAATGCCACCCAGACAGACGGTGTCCAGAGAAACAGTGCCCATAAGGAGCGCAGAGCAGTCCAAAACAACACACAAGCTCTCTTTTCACAGCCTTTGCCTTTTGACTGGCTCTGCTTCGCACCTCTTCTTGTTCAGCTTGCATGGTGGCAACTTCTTGCTTCATCTCAAGCAGCCTTTTCTCCTGCTCCTTCTCTACCTCTGCCAGGAGGTTTGCCCCTTGTGCCAGCAGCTGCTGTGCCACCAAACGCTGCCCTTCCAGCTCCTGGTGAGGGGAGAAAGACACTTCCACATGAAGTCCCAGCCATCTCCCCCAAGAATCAGTGGAAGCTTCATGCCTCACACCACCCCCCAACTGAAAAGTGCATATCAGTAGTGACTTTGGGCCCTCCAGCAATGCTGTTCTAATCCAAAAGTTAGAGGGAGTGTCAGCAGCTGGGAGAAAAGGAGATGCCACCATGCTTTCCTGCTCTGATGGCTGCCTGTTTCCTGGCCCCTCTCTCCTCAGGATTTCTACCTGCTCTCAGAGGCTCTGTTCTCCAAGTGCTGAAGTTGTCCTTGTCATCTCCTTTGCTTCCTGCATTTCCTTGCTGCAGGAATGACAGCAATCAGCCTGTCAGAAGAGGCTTAAGAGAGGCTCCGCTGATTGGAGAAATGGATGCTGCCCAAAGGGAAAAAGAAACAAAACAAACCAAATTAAAAGAGACAAAGGAAAAAGGAGCCATTCTTTTCAAACTGAGTTCCTAACAGGGTCAGGCTGGATTCCTCTAGTGCCCAGAAATACACAGACATCGGACTGAGGGCACCAGCAGCACATCTGCCTTCATGTCCAGGATGCTGCTATTGCAGGAAACATGGCCCAGAACTGCACTAGTCCATTCCTCAAGGTGTCGTCACTCTCTGGGATTTTGGTCCTGATATCACTGTGGGATTGCTGCTTGCTGTCCAAAGGTTTTTTCTTTTTAGGAAAGTCAACAGACCTACTCAAGATCCTATTTGCTATAGACATGGCCTATTTGAGTGACCAAGAGAGATCTGGGGCATAAGGCATTCCTCAAGAGACTCCCAAGAGCTCTGAAAATTATTGATCCCACATGTTGTTCTCAGAACCGCTGGACATGCAGGTTTTCAGCAGCAAGCCAGGAGCAAGGACACAAGCAGCAGGGCACAGATGTGCTCAGCTCTGGCTTGCAGGAAGAGCAGTGTCTGCCTCGGCATGCACCCCCTATCCTGTGCCGGCTGGCATCTTCCTTCACAGCAGGCACAGCCAAGGAAGTGGCCCGGTCAGCAGCTCCCTGTCTGCCACAAGACCTGGCAGCAAAGCCACAGCGATTCTCATCTACTTGACCGGGCCAGGCAGCACATGGGGCTGGCACAAATCCTGCACAGCTGTCCCCATTTGCCTGGCAGAAACCTCTAAGAGTGCGACAGGAGGGACAAGCTGGGTGCCCTCAGATGCTCCCAGTGAGCTCCCCCACAGCCCCCGCCTTCCCACAGACCAATCTAAAACCGCTTGGCAGGGATTGTTTTCATTGTGTTCCTCAAACCCCGTCCCTGGCATTGCAATACTTCGGTTCCTTTGCTACCAGGTAAACCGGAATACACCAGCCGAGAGCAAAAGAGGGCCACAGAAATTACCAGAAGGTGGGAATTCTCCTCTAAGGAACAGCAGTGAGAGTTGTGCTTGTTAAGCCTTGTTTAGCTTGTTTAGAAGAGGAAGCCCCATGGAGACCTTTCCATAGCTGTAGGGCCTTCCAAGAAAGATGGGGACATCTCTTTTAGCAGGGCCAATTGCAAGAGGACAAGGGGCAACGGTTTGAAGCTAAAAGACACTCAATTCACATTGGCTCTAAGGAAGAAGCTGTTTATGAGGAGAATGCTGGAACACTGGCCCAGCCTGCCAAGAGAGCTGGGAGAAGCCCCAAGCCTGGCAACATTCAAGGTTGGATGGCACTCTGAGCAATCTGATCTACTTGAAGATGTCCTTGCCAGGGGCCGTGGCTTTGGAGTAGATGACATTCACAGATCCCTTCTAACCTCAAGCAGTCTTGGATCCTACTTGGTTTCCATTTGAAAAGCATGCAGAGCAGAGATTACTATGTGGGGGCCCATCTGATTGCCTGGAGTTTGGCCGAGGAGCAAACCCTGACAGGGAACAGCTGTTTGGCCTGCAGCCCCTTTGCCTTGTACCTGCAGAAGTTCCTTGGCAGAGCCTCGCCTGTCCACATCCATCTGCAGGCAGCAGCCCAGAAATTCACACAAGCCACGGGGTAGCCTGAGCTGGTGCAGATTTGGTACCCCTTGCTTGCCTATCAGGTAGTTCACCTGAAGTGAAAGGAAACAGGAGACTCTACATGATTCTTCCATAGCCTTCAGTGCTCACCTAGACCCCATCTTTTAAGCTGCAGTCTACAGTGGCAATTTCTTGCCTTAGCAGACGGTTAGACATGAGCCTTCTCTCCCAAAGGAAGAAATGGGGCCAGTGCAGCCCCAGCTATTCCAAGCTGCACCAGGTCTAGCCTTGACAGCTGATGTGAGTCCCAGGGACGGTTTTAGAAGTGGGCCTTGCTGGAAGCACTTCAAGCTGTGGGAATGGGATTTTGTCTAATAGACAGGGACCAGAAGGACACAGCTAACTGAGCGTATTTGCACCTTACCCTGTCACTGGTTTCCCGAAGATAAGGAGCCTCTCCTTTGGCCATTTCAATTCCCACGATGCCAAGGGACCAGGTGTCCACTTTGGGGCCGTAGGGCTCTCCTCTCACCACCTCGGGTGCCATCCAGCAGGTGGTGCCGACCATTGACCTCCGTTTACTCTGCTCAGGGCTGAGCAGAGCACAGAGGCCAAAATCAGCTGAGGAGAAAAACAAACACTGCTTCAAGTAGGAGACCAAGGAAAAGGGTTCTTCACTCTAAGTCCCAGAATGCAGTGCTGAATCGTGCTGGAAAAGCAGCTGGGCTCTCTTTCCTCAGGGCTGCAGCCAAGGACATGGGCAATTGTCCACTTAACAACCCTCCCACCATGGCTTTTCCTCATTCCCCTGATGTTTACATTGCAACTCTCTCCTTTTGGAAGGAACACACACAGAAACCAGAGTTACTCTTGGCACCTTGTTGCCCTCTAGACCACCCGGCACCCTCCAGCTGCGCCCTGGGCTTGCAGAGTGCTCCCTGCACTCTCACCAGCGCCACTGCTGGGCACCCGGCAGCCACTCCCAAGCAGCCCCACACCGCCTCCCCGGAGCGCTGCGCCTGACCAGGAATACCCACCCAACTTGACAGAGCCATCCCGGCCCAGAAGGATGTTGTCACTTTTGATGTCTCTGTGGATCACCTGGTTGGCATGAAGGAAAGCCAAGCCTTGCAGGCACTGCGAGAGAAAAAAGAAACAGGAAGCCAAAAGTCAGCCTGATCTGATTGCATCAGACGCAAATGGAGGCTGCTCCTGAAGGTTCACAGATCTCAAAGGAGCAGCGAGTGCAGGAAAGAGGAAGAGCTTGCTGCTGCAAGACTCGGAGAGCAGGATCTTTCCAAAGGAGGCATATTAGCTATTGACGGGGAAATGTCAGTCGTTGCTGGAGACTGTCCCCTGCAAAGGCAGTCAGAATGACCACTGCTGCAGCGGATGCTCTCTCCCTGTCTGGAGGACAAACAAGGGTTTGCCAAAAGAGAAAAAGTCCCTGCCTTGGGTACCAAGGGGATCACTGACAGGTGGGAGACTGCAGGACAAGGGTTATACGTCTGCCTCGACAGAACCTGGAAGCAGCTCATTGGTCAGTTTTCAGCGGCAAGCACCATGCTGGGTGCTATGCCATCCTTTGAAGTGGAGACCTGTGACAGATGAGTCTCTCTTTGGCTTTGCCGCTGGTTGAAAACTCGCACACCAGCACCTTTGCACTTACGGGCAAAGAAGGCAATGCAGAAAGGTTTGGGGCAAAGGCTTGGAGAGGAAAAGGGCAGAACAGAAAATAAAAATGAAAAAGAGACAGGGAGTTCAACAACGGTAACTCAGAGTAAAGAACAGACTACAGTAAGGGCAGGGACACTGGCAGGCAGTTCAGTGCAGATGCCCCTTCTTCTCTGAAGCATGAGAGCAACACAGAAAGAATGCTCTGAACATGGAATCGCTCACTTAGCATCTCTTTTGAACTACGAGCCCGTCCAAGCCATCCCAAGCACAAGCAGGACCCCTTACCTCCCGACACACTGTTGCTATGTGTCCTACAGCCATCCTTCTTAGGCTGACTACATCAGCTAAGGAGCCTCCATCCATATATTCCAACACCAGCAGGACAGCCTCATTGACAAGGTAGCTGCAAGACAAAAGCAACAGTGTGGAGCTGAATGTGCACAGCTAAATTGCCATATGGAAGAAAAGACTGCAGCTGAGTTTTGTTTCCAGGTCACTGGGAAATGAAGATGGAATCAAATGAAGACACACTCCACCCAGGCTATCCAGTGCCCCGTCATCTGTGCTGCCTCAATGAGGAAGGCACACCCGTGGAAAACGAGATGGCTTAGGTGGCAAGAAGGGGAAAAAGGCAGTTTGGTGAGGGCAAAGATCAATCTGGAAGCAGACGCATCCCAGCAGCTGCTTCATCATCTTCATACACAAACTGCACCATTAACTCCAGCAGCAAGGAGACACAGTTTTCACAGCTTTCACTCAGGGCATGTGGGTGTCCAGCACTGCCAACGCCCTTTGGGAAACTTTGCAGAAAGGAAAGTACAAACAGGAAAAACAATTTCAAACCTGGCAAATTATGTGCCTCCTAGCCTAGTCTTTTGGCATGCAAGGCAATGAAAAATAGTGGGAATGGTGCAAGGGAAATCATCTCTGGGATGCTTTCTCAGCACTTCTCCTCCAACCCTTGGAAAGAACCACGCCCCAAACCAGCAAAACGTGCAGCCAGTGAACATACAGGCTGCTGGCTTAGTAAGAGAGCCAGGTTTCTGAGATCAATCTTCAAGCTGTTTATGCCACGAACCACTGATGGGGACAAAATGCAATCTCCTGCCATGCCTCATCCAGGAGTGGATTGATGTTAATTGAAAGATCCATTTTCTGTCAGAACTACTTACCTTTCAAAGTAGGTGACAATGTTGGGGTTCCTAAGTTCCCGCATGACCAGGATTTCCTTTACCACTTCCTCACAACCCTGGTGCTGGAGATTAAGTTGCTTTACGGCCACCTACGATGACGTTGAAAGCAGTGAGGGACAGACATCACCAGAGCCTCTTTCTCTGTGAACTCACGGGCCTGGGTGCCTTGTCACCTCGGTCAAAAGGGACTCTAAACCATCAACCACAAAGTGCTACCAGCACTCTCTGCACCCACAGACTTCTCAAATAGACTTTGTTTAGCACTACTATTATCGCTTACACATGTTTTGAAGCCAAAAATAATTTTGCTCCTGTGAAGACAAATTGAAATCACTGGCAATACGTTAGCATTTCTAGGGGCTTTGACCAGCTGGAGCAGCGGCCAGGAAATGAGTGAAATGCCCAGGCTAGGAGAGGAGTCCAGCCGGTCTCCAGCCAATAGGGCACTGCCCAGACTCGAAGTCCAGGCCCTGTGCCCAAGCGATGTTAGGCTTGAGGGCAGTTGGTCGCAGATGAGAAAACTCCGAGGCTGCAGGCGTGGAAGAAAGGGCGACTCAGATCTTCGTGGGAAGGAAGGTTTTATTGGAAGGGGTGGTGATGGGTCGGGGAGCCGAAGTCTGAGTCCTGAGGCAGGGAAATGCCTCAGGTTTTATAGGGAATGGGTGGAGCCAGGAACAACAAATCAGAAGAGGGGTACAAAAGATACATTGAAGACTGACAAACATAAACAGCCAACGGGAGAAGGTTGCGGGTGGGGCCTTGGCCCCTGAACCAATCACCCAACACCCCAGCCAGAAGCTTCTGGAAAAAGGGGCAGGGGTGCCGGGTGATGGGCAGGTAGCCAGAGGAGGGGACAAACAGGATACATTGGGGGAACCATAGAAACGTGGGAGGAGAACTGTGATTGACAAAAACTGGAACTTGGGCAGAACCACTAACACATCAACGGGGGGGGGGAAACTGAACAAACATCGAACAAACCACAACATCTCCCCCTTTTTTGTTTAAAAAGAAAAAGAACGGCAACTAAACCGAGGTCTGGGTCTGCTCTACATCACAGGAGTCTGGACGGAAGTCCTGAGAAACAGAATGCTCCGAGGAAGCGGAGTCCCAGTCTTTGTCCATCTGTCTTTGGACTTCCGCATGGCGGATCGCAGGGGCACTGATGGCTTGTGCAATGAGTCTCTTTACCAGCCCCCAGATAATAGAGCAGGCTATTAAGACGACAAATAAAACTAAAAGGATAGTAAAAACAGTCTTTAGAATGGAGCTTGCCCAGCCCGACAGTCCCCATCCTTGGAACAGGTCCCCCAGCCAGTCCGATGTTTGGTGCTTGACATCTTGCACTAGGCCTCTCATCTTGGCGATCGATACCCTCGCGTCCTCGGCCCGTGATGTCAAGTTCATACAGCAGAGGCCCTCAAACTCCTCACAATGATGATTATGTAATAGCAGCAAGAAATCGATCGCTGCCCTATTTTGGAGGGTCGCCTTCCTCGTAGTTTCCTCGTCTGCTAGGAGGTCCGACAGCGTAGCTGACGTTAAATTGGCTTGCTTCGCAACCCAACACTCTAGGTGGGCCAATTCACCTAGAGACTTGGCGATGGACACCCACGGTAAAAACAGGGTGACAGCCACACTTTTAGGTTTGGACCAATGAATAATTTCAGAGTCGCAATCTGGGTCGAGATCTTTGAGATCTCTTTTAGTACGGGTCGAATTAGATTGCGCTCTTTTTACTCTCCAATCTTGAATTTGCGTATTGTTGGGTGTGAGCAGCGTCAGTCGCCCAATGGTACAAGGGCCTCCGACTAGACGAGAGGGGATGCCTGCCCATGCTCGGTCCCCGCAAATGAAAAAGATCCCCCGGGGTAGAGACAGCGGCTGCCCAGCGTACGTGGATGGGTAATAGATGTGAAAAGTTGAATTGCACCACAAGCTGGCAGTGTATTCTTCCTTGAACTGCCTCATGTGTTCAAACCGTTTGTCCCCGGGGGAGGGAGAATAAACAAACTGAAAACAAAAGGAGGCGGTGGCGGAGCCGAGCAACTCAAGTTGGGACGGTTCGGTGCTCATGGGGGCTAAGTTCTTAATTGCGTCCCTCCACACGAACCTGGGGTCAACTGACGAGGGGATGGGTTTGGCTGCTAAAGCAATAAGGGGAGGACCAATGGGATAGGGGATTTGAACAGGAGGGAGAGGGATCCCCACGAGGCAGGTCGACATGGGGTCCTCTGCTGATGCTAAGTTGAGACAAATGTGCTCTTGGCCGAGGGCGTTCGCGAGGGTTCGCCACACGTTGGCCTTTGGCTGGGGGATGATCCACGGGTCTGCCGATGGCATGGTTAACCACATGAGGATGACTGTCAGGACGATGGAATGATGGGCCAGATCCATGTTGAGGTGAAAGTAACTAAAACAAACAATAAGGAGAGACGTAAGAAAAACTTAAACTTGGTTCTGCCCAAGGCAGGGGGGATACAGGTTAATGGTGGCCCCATCCCCTTAGGGTTTCCGCCGCCGCCGCCAACACGCTTCACTGACTTGGCTCACCTTTTCTGGTTTCGGACCCCTCTCAGGGCGGAAGGGCTTCACCCATTTAGATGGAATCCATTTCGGACCCGAGGGAGTGGACACGCAAGCGTATCCCCTTCCCCAGGTCACGAGATCAAAGGGCCCTTCCGTTTTCCAGGTCTCCGGATCCCTAATGAGGACAGGAGGCCTGGCCCTGGGTTGCAGCTGCTCGTGCTTCCCGAAATGTCGCACTATGGGCGGATTTAAATTTTCGAACGAACAATTCAAGAAATTGATCGTGAAAAGTGCCCGTGCGAGACGGATGTGGGGGGACTCCACCTTCACAGCCGAGCGTTGTTGTTCTAAAACTCTTTTTAGGCTCTGGTGGGTCCTCTCCACCACGGCTTGGCCTGTCGGGGAATAGGGGATGCCGGTCTTATGCTCTATTCCCCATTGCTGCAGGAAGCTTCGCAACTCCCTGGATTTGTACGCTGGGCCATTGTCAGTTTTAAGAACCTTCGGGATGCCCAGGACAGCGAATGCTTGAAGCAAATGCTTCTCACAATCCGCTGCCCTTTCCCCTGTGTGGGCGGAGGCGTAAACTGCGCCGGAGAAAGTATCTACTGACACATGAACATATTGAAGACGGCCAAAGGAAGGACAATGTGTGACATCCATCTGCCACACCTCGCAGCTGGATAGACCTCGGGGGTTCGCTCCAAGGGGGATGGTCGGGAGCTGGTGGGACTGGCAGTGGGGACATGTGGCCACAATGGCCTTGGCCTGTTCGCGCGTGAGATGGAATTGCCGAACCAGACCAGGCGCATTTTGATGGAAACGCTGGTGGCTGATCTTCGCTTGACCAAAGAGATCAGGAAGCGGGGCGGCTTGAACAGGAGCGGCAAGGGCGTCAGCACGCCTGTTGCCCTCCGCAATGAACCCCGGCAAGTCAGTGTGCGACCTGACGTGCATCACATAAAACGGTTGCTCTCGGTGGGAGACTAGATAAACAAGTTTGGAGAGCAAATTGTATAGAGGAATGTTTGCCACCTCCTGCAAGATAGCATTTTCAGCTCTGGATACCACACCGGCGACGTAAGCCGAATCAGTAACTAAATTGAATGGTTCAGAGAACCTCTCGAAAGCCCTGACGACTGCGTCTAACTCGGCAACTTGAGGCGAGCCCTCTACTTCAGTGACATCGGCCTCCCACCTCCGAGTTTGAGGATCCCTCCAAGTCATTACCGACTTGTGGGATGCTCCAGACGCGTCCGTGAAAATGGTCAGAGCTTTCAAAGGGGTTCTGCTCTGAACAGATTTTGTAGATAAAGTAAATTCTTGGTTAAACAATTTATGGGCCGGCCGATCAACTGCAATCCGGCCGGTGTAACTATCCAAAGCTAGTTGCAACATTTCGTTGGTTTCCAGGAGATGGTCAAGCATTTTTTGTTTTAGTTGGCCCGATTCGAATTTCAGAGGGATGTGAATGCACTCAAAATCGACACCTGCCAGCTCCCTGATCCTTGATCTAGCTTTTCTGACCAGTTCCGCCACCAGCTCGGCGGGCCGCGTCATCCTTTTGGACCTGTGATGGCTAAGGAACACCCACTCTATGATCAAGAGGGGATCCCTTAAGCCCCGGTCCTTGCCCTTGATGTTATTGTCCCATTGAAAGATCACCCCGTGGAGGTGCGGCAGTCTTCCTAAAATAACAAATTTGAATGGCAGGCCCGGGTGACATCTGTGGGCCTGCCTGGCCGAGATGGACCTTTGGATTTTCTCCAGAGCAGCTTGGGCCTCTGGCGTGAGGGACCTCGGAGAACTAAGCTCCTCTCCCCCTTTCAATAAATTGAAAAGGGGGGCCAGGTCTTCAGTTGGTATACCCAGCCAAGGCCTCACCCAATTCAAGGACCCACACAGCTGGTGGACATCCGCTAGGTTTTTTATGTTTGTTTTAATAGCCAATTTTTGGGGAACAATGGTCCGCCTGGTTATCTCAAGACCCAGGTACTTCCAGGGTGGCATCCTTTGAATCTTTTCATGCTGGAGCTCAAATCCTGCAGCAACCAATGTATTGATTGTCAGGTCAAGCACGTGTGTAAGTAGGTCTGTGGTCGGGGCACACACCAAGATATCGTCCATATAATGGTAAATGATTGCGTTTTTTGCGGCTGCGCGAATTGGGGACAGCAGGGAAGCGACGTACCATTGGCAGATCACCGGGCTGTTCTTCATGCCTTGTGGAAGAACCCGCCAATGGTAGCGCTTGCCTGGGGACTCACGGTTGATGGCGGGAACCGTGAACGCAAAACGCGGGGCATCGTCTGGGTGTAGGGGAATTTGGAAGAAGCAATCTTTAATATCTACAACTGCCAAATTCCAATTTTGGGGGAGCATCGTTGGGGACGGCATCCCTGGCTGGAGAGGCCCCATGTCTTCGATGATATTATTAATTTGGCGGAGGTCGTGAAGGAGCCGCCACTTATCCTTGTTGGGCTTTTTGATGACAAAGACTGGGGAGTTCCACGGGGACGTGGTCTCCACCAGATTGCCCTTAAGTAACTGCTCCTCTACGAGCTCGTTGAGCGCCGCCAATTTTTGTTTGTTGAGCGGCCACTGTACTACCTGTACTGGTTTATCTGATCTCCAATTTAGCTTCCAGGTAGGGCGCTCATCAGTGGCCGCTGCCCGAAAAACCTGGGGAGCCACTGGGAGGTCAAGTCGGGCTCCCCATTGGGCCAAGAGGTCTCTCCCCAACAAGGGCTCCGTATAATCTAAAATGAACGGGCGCACTGATGCCAATTGCCCATCCGGCCCCGTAATTTGCACGATGCTCTTCGATTGCTTAGCCAATTGTAAACCCCCTACACCGCCGATGTGTCTTGGCGCGTTTTGCAACTCCCAATGTGACGGCCATTCCCGAGAGGGAATGATCGTCACATCTGCCCCTGTGTCCAACAAGCCTTTGAGCGGCTTGCCTTCTCCCCCTTTTGAGATATAACAATTAAGGTGTGGTCTCTCTTGCCCCAAGACTTGGGCCCATGCTACTGTAAAACTTTGGTCAGGTGGTGGATGACCAATGGCCCAAGTCATTTCAGGGACAGGGATTGCTTGCGCAATCACCTGCCCTTTGGGTAAGAAGACGGGGGGTTGGACACAATGCAGCCCGACAGCGAACATCTCCGGGTCCGATGGCAGGAGACCCGGGATGATGTTCACTGCCAGTGGTGTGTGCTTGGTGTCGCCGACCACGACGTACTTACACCTGATCCGTCCCCAGTTACCTGGGCATTCCGGGTTCACAGCGACGAGGTGAAAGTCGGAGTTCTGGAGGTGTAGCGACTCCGAAAGCTGCAACCTGAAAGGTCCGAAAGCAGAAAAGGTGGTTAGGATCGGCTTAGCCTGAAGTGTGTTAGAAAAAGTCACGTCCGGTAAAAGAATGTCCGATTTTGTGGACGGCGGTCCCTGATTTCTCCCTTCCCTGCGCGTTGTTACATTCCCCGCCTTATTTATGTCTTGGCGCAGGGGGGCACTGCGCTCCGCTTTTAGTTTTTTGGCGGGAGTGTCCCCCTCTGTCCCCTAGCTCTCTTGAACTCGTAAAATTCCCGCCGCAACGGGCAGTCTGGCATCCAGTGCCCGAGCTGGCCGCACAGATGGCAAGGTGCGGTGGCAGCGGTAGCTCCAGGGGTGGGTTGACGGCTAGCGGCTCCGGCGAAAGCGTCTCCCGGCGTCTCCTCTGCGGCGCCGACTCGGGGCGGTGGTGGTCTTCTCCTCTCTCCCTCTCTAGCTGGTATGATGTGGACCTTCCGGGCGCAGACCTCGAGCAGGTCATGCAGCGAGGGGGCCGGGTGCACCGGGAGGCTAAGGATGGCGTCCCTACACGCGGTGTTGCAGTTGGAGGACGCCACCTCCCTGATAATGTGTTCCCGGGCACCCTCGTCGGCCACCTGCTGCTCGACAGCTCTCCTCAACTTCTCAACGAAGTCGAGGAATGGCTCTTCTGCGCCCTGGAAGATCTTTGAAAATGAGAGGGAGGGGGCCGCCCCCGGCAGCGCCAGGAACGCTTTCTCGGCCGCACGGGCCGTCACCCGGAGCGCCTCCTGGGGTAGGGTGCTCGCCTGCGAGTGCCCATCCTCCCAGTTCCCGGTCCCCAAGAGCTGGTCAATAGCCAGGACATTTCCCATGAGGTCCACCCCGGTATGGGGTTGACCCCACAGGCCCGGGAGAGCTTCTGTCACTCCCCTCTTCCAGGCGGCCTCCCACATCGCCCGCTCGGTAGGATTGAGCAGGCATGTGAAGAGGCGCCGGATGTCATAGGGGGTGACATCGGCCTCGGAGAGTGTTGCCTGCAACACTCCCCGGAAGTACTCGTTGTCCCGGCCATAGTCTTTTTGGGCCTTGACCAGCTCTTTAATCTGAGTATGGTTAAGGGGGACCCATTGCCTGCGCACCCCACCGTCCCCCTCAGGGTGGTAAACGACCGGGGCTGCCGATGGTATGGCAGCAGACCCCGGTCCCTGGTTCCCGACCCCCCCCCCCCCCCCGGACCCCGGACCGTGGGAACCGGAAGGGGGAGCGTGGGAACCGGAAGAGAGGGAGGCAGGGGCGTGGCTGGGAACCTGGGGAGGGAGGTCCGATGTTGAAGGACCCTCCCAGGAGGCGGAGTCAGGAGGTGGGACACGGTGATCGACAGGAGGCGGAGCAACAGGAGGTGGAGTCATGGGAGGTGCCAGGGGAGGAGCCACGGTGGGAAACGGGGGAGGAGAAATGGGTGGGTAGGTGGGAGGAGGAGTGGGAGGTACGGAGGAGGGGTCTGGGAAGGAGGAGGGACTAGGAAAGGGGCAGGACAAAAGGGCGGGACTAGGGGAGTGGCTGAGTGGCAGGAAGGGGTTGGGACTCTGTAGAAAGGGGTTCTGGGAAGAAGAAGGGTGTTTTCCCGCCAACTCAGCCATGTGGTCGCCTCCATCTTGAGCTCTCTGGGAGCCATTTTGAGTCATTGGAGGCAACCGGGGATAAACCGGGGATTTGGCAACTGGGGAGCATGAACTTGGGGAGCTAACAACCGGGGACTGTGAACACGGGGGTCTAGAGACTGGGGATTTCGGGACGGGGACTGGGGAACCAGGAGAAGATGAGGAGTCCCTAGGAGTCTGGCCAGGACTCCTAGGGCGGGGGGACGGGGAATTCCGAAGGGGGCCAGGGGACGACTGAATCCCCTGCGCCTGGCTGGAAGGGCGAGCTGCACCCTTCAGAATCCCGGGCTTGCTTTTAGAGCGATGGGGAGGAGGGTTAGGGGTAGAGGGAGCCGAATTTGAACTGGGGAGACAACTAAACGTAACTTTTGGTCTCTCTGAGTCCCCTTTTGCTCTCAAAATGCTTTTAATTTGAGCTGCCAAAAATGCCAATTGGGAGAGCGAGGCGTCCCCTGACCTGACCAACTCCGAGAGTCTCTTAGAGGCTTTCCGCCAAAAGGCAGGATCTTGGATCAAGGCAGGGGAGACCTCGGGGAACTCAGAGGAGATCCATTTAACTAATTTCTTAACTTCTTTTTTATTAAACGAAACACCCCCCCCAACAAGGACACCCGCAACTTGGAAAAAGAGCCCTTTCTGGGCTGCTGAGAGCTTAGCACCCATAGCTCAATAAGGTGTTACAAATCAGCAGCCTCAGCCAAGCCTTCCCCGCACCAGTTAAGGAAAACGAAAAAGCAAAAAGGGTGCCACCCACCGGCCCCTGTCTGGAAAACCAAAGGGAAAGTGACAGAACACCGGGGGAGAAAGGAGGCGACAGGGAGAGAGACGAAACACTCACCAGTCCGGGGGTGACGAACAGAAAACCGGGGCAGAGAAGGTCCTGCAGCAGGGACGACTCCGGGTGCTGGAGCTGCCGTCCGAGGTCCCCGGGGAGCGCTGCCTCAGAAGTGAGGTCTGCTCAACCTCGGGGTAGTTCCGCGACCAAGGGATTTTGTAATCCTGCCCGTGGGGTCCGCGAGCCGATGGTCTTCTGAGCTCTACTGACTCTGAATGCTGGTCAGGAGCTGTTCGACGAGGGGGGCCCCACGTTGGGCGCCAGAACTGGAGCAGCGGCCAGGAAATGAGTGAAATGCCCAGGCTAGGAGAGGAGTCCAGCCGGTCTCCAGCCAATAGGGCACTGCCCAGACTCGAAGTCCAGGCCCTGTGCCCAAGCGATGTTAGGCTTGAGGGCAGTTGGTCGCAGATGAGAAAACTCCGAGGCTGCAGGCGTGGAAGAAAGGGCGACTCAGATCTTCGTGGGAAGGAAGGTTTTATTGGAAGGGGTGGTGATGGGTCGGGGAGCCGAAGTCTGAGTCCTGAGGCAGGGAAATGCCTCAGGTTTTATAGGGAATGGGTGGAGCCAGGAACAACAAATCAGAAGAGGGGTACAAAAGATACATTGAAGACTGACAAACATAAACAGCCAACGGGAGAAGGTTGCGGGTGGGGCCTTGGCCCCTGAACCAATCACCCAACACCCCAGCCAGAAGCTTCTGGAAAAAGGGGCAGGGGTGCCGGGTGATGGGCAGGTAGCCAGAGGAGGGGACAAACAGGATACATTGGGGGAACCATAGAAACGTGGGAGGAGAACTGTGATTGACAAAAACTGGAACTTGGGCAGAACCACTAACACATCAACGGGGGGGGGGAAACTGAACAAACATCGAACAAACCACAACAACCAGCCTTTCAGAGACAGCTGCCATTTCCATTGTGTGCCAGAGTGAACACACACATATGTGACAGGGAAAACGCTGTCCAAAAAAGAACTCCAAAGCGACTCAAAGTAAAGTTACAATCCTAGCACATCCTAACTTCTTCAGTTTGGGTCTCGCAACTCCGAAGAACAATCTTGCACATGGCTTAGACTTGTAATCATTTAGTGGGTTTATAAATTAATAGCCCTTTCTGTGGTACACTGTGGATGCGCCCCAGGTTATAAGCACCTAAGGGCTTAGGCCTTTTGGACGCCTCCTAGACCTCCCCTCCCTCCAAGTGCAGTTCCTGAGCCCAGCACTGCAGGTGGATAAGGAACTTCGTTATCTAATTCCTTACTATTAAGGAAGATGGAATGTATGTGCTGAGAGCCAAAAAGCTGAATTCAGGACTCTGAACTTTTAGCCCCAAAGAGCAGCAGGACTCTCCAAGACACTGCCATGTCTGTGCGGTAGGTAGAGAGACAGCATCTCTCTAGTGGAATGTCACCCACACAGGATCAACACAAGGTTGTACTATTTAAGGCTCTTCAACAACTCCTTCATATTGATCTCTGTGTGTGTGCGTGTATGTGAACTAGGTTCCCTAGGACTGAAAGGCAAAACTGTGCTCCACACAAGATCTCTCCTTCTTTAGGTCTTGCATGATATTTTCCAACTAAACCACATGATGGAAAACAAAATATCTGTCTGAACCTTAAGAGGAATTGGGCCGGAATGAATGCTCTTGCCATCAGCTAATCTATGCAGATTCATCCAGTAAGTCCAAGCTAGGATGTCCTTCTCTGAAGGACACCACTGCCATCCTTGCATTCATTCAGGTGGGTAGGAAGGACAAAGTCTGTCCAAAATGCATTTTGCAGCCTGCCTCTAGACAGGCTGCTTCTGCGGGACAGCCTTTGCAGCAAAGATAGGCGGCCCAAAGCTCTGGCCACAGATCACATCCCAAGGGAAAGCACTCAAGAGCTGCAAAATCCGCGTGGGCACTTACCGCTTGTCCTGTGGCAGCGTTGAAGGCCTTATAAACACTTCCAAAACCCCTAGAAACAGAGCAGAGGCAAAAAAACAGAGAAGTTGTTCAGTGCTCAGAAGCAAAAGGCAGCCCAGGCAGAAGCTCTCTGCTGCCTGCAGTGCCTCTAAAACACTGGGCTTTGTCTGCTCTTCAGCCAATGGCCCAGCGGCCCAGCAGCCCTCTGCCATGCAGAGTGTCCCAGAGAAAAGCTGGGTCCAACAGGAAAAAAATGGGCCGCTACAAATCTCAAACGTACACACTAGATTATGCATGCAGGGCTGTGCTTGTCCTTGATATTCCATCAGGAGAAATCTTACTGGCACCTGCCATCATGCTCAGGTTTCCTCTTTTCCAGTCTCAAAAGCACTTCTATTCAGGCACTTGCTTCTGCTTCTCTACCCAGCTCTAACCCTTCCATCCTAGCTCTTCTTCCTGGTGCTCAGTGCTGGAACCTGCCAGGCTCTGTGCTCCCAGTGCCTGCAGTAGTCCTTGCCTCCCCTTGCCTGAGATGTCCAGTTCATGGCCCATCACTGCCCTTCCCTCTGCTAGCTGGCTAGTCAGGCTCACCTGCCCATTCTCCCACTCCTCCTTCAGCACCTGCCTCAGCTGCTCCCTTTGGTCTAGCTCTCTCTGCAGCCAGTACACCCTGTCTAGGACAGCAGCCTTCTGACGCTGCTCTTCCTGCAGGACCTGCACACAAATGAAGACAGCTTTAAACGTCCCACCCACCGCTTGTGTGGCAAGCAAGACTAATGTGCTCACGCTTTCCAAAAGCATTTTGTTCTCATTCTCATTTTCATGAAGGGTCAGCTAAGAGACAATCCCATCCAGACAGACAGTGTCCAGAGAAGCAGTGCCCATAGGGAGAGCAGAGGAGTCCAAAACAGCGCACAAACTCTCTTTCCACAATCTGTGCCTCTTGACTGGCTCTGCTTGGTATCTTTTCTTGTTCAGCTTGCATGATGGCAATTTCCTGCTTCATTTCTCCTGCTCTCTCTGTACCTCAGCCAGGAAGTTTGCCCGTTCCTTCAGCTGCTCCAGTGCCTCCAAATGCTGTTGTTCCAGTTGTCTCTCCTGATGAGGGGGAGAGACAGTTCCAGATGAAGTCCCTGCAATGATCTCCAAAGAAAAAAATGGAAGCTTCAACCCTCCAACAACCCCCCCCCTCCCCACTTGAAAAGTGCACATTAGAAGTGACTTTGTGCCCTCCAGCAATGCTGTTCTAACCCAAAAGTTAGAGGGAGTGTCAGCAGGTGGAAGGAAGGAGATGCCACCTTTCTTCCCTGCTCTGTTGGCTTCCTGTTGTCTGGCCCTTCTCTCCTCAGGATTTCTGCCTCTTCTCAGAGGCTCTGTTCTCAAAGTCCCTCTGCCCTTTGATCAAGGAAGAGCTGCAGATGGACTGCAGGAAGAGGATGAGGCCAGCACCTCGATGACCCAGTCACTAGGCAGGCCACCAGCTGAAACACCAGCAACATGGGGCCTGTTGCATCTGCTTCAGGCTCAAAGGGAAGACAACTGTCCATCCACCATGGAAGGACAGAAAGCAAGGAACCCAGTTGCTGGCACTGCAGTTGGCAGCAAGCTCAGCAGCCGTCTCCTGCATGGCACGAGGCTGTGGGGAAGATCCTGCCCCTTCGCTGCCATGCTTTGGGTGGTGGGTCCACCAGCCTCCAGGTTATGCCCATCCTGAACCTGTGGCTGCATATACTATCCCAGCATTATCCTCTGGGTCTTCACAGACCTTGGACTATGAGCCCTTGAAGCCCCCTGCTGCCTGGCTCAGCAAGGTATAGCCCACAGCAGATGCTTGCGGCCATGTCACATACTCAGGCTGCTCTTCTGCTAAGCCAGCCCTCCAAAGTTGCCTGAAATCTTCAGGTGTGTATTGTTTCTTACCAGTTTTTGCAGGAGCTTTTTTTCTTCCACTTGCTGAGCAGATTGCCAGAGTCTTAGAGCCTTCCCGCACTGCTCCTCTGCCCAGCAGAGCTGTTGAGCCATGCGTTCACTTTGCTGCTGGCTGAGAGATCTTAGAGCCAGCAGCTCACGACGAAGGCCCCTCACATCCTCTGCAAACATGACACATGGCAAGAGTCAGAGACTCCACAAGCAGAGGAATGTGCTGAAGTGAAGCCCTTTCAGTTTCAGGCAAGGAGGGACCTGCCCTCAGCTCCTTCACTCCTCAGGAGCCTTGTGGACTGAGCTGGCTTGGGAGCAACTGCACTAGGCCCAGCCATCAGCAGAAACAAAGCGCACGAGGCTCTCACCAAGCATGGCCTCCTGGGCCTGCGTGGCTGTGCGCACTTGGGCTTGCACACGGCTCCTGGCCATCTCCAGCTCCGATATGTGCTGCTGAGCCTCCAGCAGGCTGCTTTGCAGGCTCTCCTTCTCTGACCTACAAGGTGTGAAGATGAAGAGCAATTGTTCCTGGCACACAGGGATAGTTTCTCCAGTAACCTGTGCCTTAAGATCCCTACACCTTAGTATGGAAAATGCCTTGCATGGAAACTCAGAGACAGCAGGACTATTTTACCACTTCACATAGTAAAGCAGGCCCCTCCAGGTGACTGGGCAGCCTTCCCTCATGACCTAGCCCAGCTGAGTTTGATCTCAGCCGCCAAAGCTCAAATTGCTGTTGCCTGACACGTGGGTGTGCCCACCATGTATCTGCAAAGGAGCAAAAGCCCAGCCTCTGCTCACAGCCCTGAGCTCATCAGCACTTCCAAGTCACTCTGCAGGGGGACAGAACAGTGCTCTCCTGGCTGACTCGTCAATGTTTCATGCCATTCATTGTGTACGGATCGGTACTTTGTTTGCCAGGCACTCTCTGAGTAAAAGGGACTAAGGGAATTCACCAAACGATATAGTGAAGCCTCCGGCTTTCAGCAGCATGAGTAGGGAAGCAGAACTAGGTTTTTATCTGAACAAGAACTATCTCAGGGTAGGGACCGTTTCCTGCCATTTAAATGACTGGAATTTGATGAACAAGACCACTCGCTACCTTTATTTTTGGCTAACTAAGCCAGCAGTGCCCAAATATCTTGGCACTCTTTAAAAAGGAAGAAGCAGCAGCCAAAGGGACCTTGACAGGTTACACAGGTGGGCGGACAAGTGGGCAAGAATCAGCGCTCATCAAGAATGCCCAGACAATGTCAAGAAGTCACAAGGCCTTTCCCTTCTGCTGCTGCTGCTGTTTGTAAGCTGATCTTGCTCCGGCACTATACTTCACAAGAGTGAGCTCTGAAGGCTCTCAAGATTTTCAGCATGACCCTCCAGCTTCACCTGAAGCGTCAGCACCCTCCTCACAACAATCACATGGAAGAGCCTTGAATTTCAAAAATCCCATGGCAAACTGCTTGTCGTGGAAAAATCGACTATCAGCTGCACCCAAGGAGAAAGCAAAACCGGAGGGAAACTTCCGTTTTCTGCAAACATCTGCTCGGTTTCCCTGCTATTCAATTCATTGCCAAGTTGGCTTGCTTTGCACTCGTGCAAAGTGTAGGAATGTGCAAGGGGTCCCAAGCAGGTGCCCAAAAAGAGCTTTGAGTGCTTGAGCTGGCAGAAAAAAAAAACATTCGGATGACAGTATCCTTTTCTCTTTGCTTGTGTCTCCTTTATACTCTGTGTGAGAACCATCGGGAGAGCACACAGCAGGCTGTAAATCCTGACATCATGCCCAGCACCTTTGTAATTACAGACCTTCAATAATGTCCCACCCAGGGTCTCCTCCCTGCCCTTACCTGGCCTCTGCCAGCTGCTCTGAAAGGCCTCGTAGGTCCCGCTCTGTGGCTGCCAGTCGGGCTTCCAGGGCAGCATTCTCTTGCGCCAGCACCGCCTTCTCTCTGCACACCTGGGACAGTGTGTGCCCTTGGCGAGAGAACTCCTGGAGCAGCTTCTCCAGACCCCTGCGGGCTGGCCGCTGTGGGCGGCAAACCTGGAAGTGGGGGGGCACCATTTTTCAAGAGGAACAACAACAACAACAGCACAGTCTCTGTCTCAGCTTGCTGCCAGAAGCAGCATTCGGGGGGGTCTTGCCAGGACAAATCCCTCTCCCACAAGTGCTGCCTAGGAACAAGGGGAGCGTACCTTTGGCACTGCCAGAGGAACGGCTTCCTTCAGCAGATCCCTTTGAGGCTGCCATTCCTCCTCTGTCTGTGCCACCACTTCAGACACCGTCTCTAGTGAGGAGTGGCACTGTCTCTCAAATGCAGCCAACTCCTTCCATCTACGACAAGCAAACAGACAAACAAGCCTTTAATTGCAACACGGTCTCCTTGCAAGACCAGGACTACATACCATGTCCCACGTAAGGCAGTCTCAGGGGCTTCCAACAGCCCTCTACTTCCACCTCCAGAGAATGCTGCAATTCCCTTCCTAGACCAGCATCTCTGTCGTTCGTGCTGGTCAAAGAGTCACCACTGAGGAAGTCAAACTAGCTTCCAGAAGCCACAGAACATTTCCAGAAAGCTCAGGTACTCTCAGTATAACAGCTTCCTGCCTGCTGATTACAGAGCTTCCTGCCTGCCTGCTCCTTTCTCATTACAGTGGATACCAGACTTGCAAGCTATAACTTGGGGAGGAGGAGGGTATGATTTCCCAATCCAATTATCAAAGGATGGTTTAGGCTGGCAGAGACCCTAGGAAGCATCTAGCCCAGTCTTCAGTTCCAAGCACTTGGGGTTAGCATCTGGACAGGCTGCTAAAGGCTCTGTCCATCTGGGACTTTTGAATTTCCAGGGGTGGAATCTGCACAAGCTCTCTGAGGCGCTTGTTCTGCTGCATGACTGCCTTTGCAGTTCAATGCTTTGCTGTCCTTAAGGCCAGCCTGAACCTCCCTTGCTTTTTACTCTGGTCTAGTTCAGAATGCTTTTTGTCAAGGTTTAAGAAGTGAGTCCCAGCAGGCAGCTCTGCTCTAGCTGGGTCAGCAGCCAGACCTGCCCTGGGCTGCCTTCCCCTGTCTGTGCTGAGCAAGTCAAAGGATGAGAAAGCCAAATTTGTTCTTTGACACTTGGCTTCCTAAAGCCCAGCAATGCCCACCCTTGCTGAGAGAAAGCGAAAAAGCTTAACACACACCTGAATTCCCGGGTGCCGCGCACCGCATCCGTGCTCTCCTGCCGCTCCGCCTTTCCTGCCTGGGCCGAGGAGTCCTGACTGGCAAGAGCCTCTCCTAGCGGGGCCTGCAAGGAATGGGCAGGGAAAAAGCACAAACAAGCAATAAGGAGCAGGCAAGTTGGCTCCTGAGAGCTGGCAGAAGCAGCAAGCAGTGACACAGCTCACCTGAAGGCAAAAGCTCATGTGTGGGGCTGCTCATGTGGTATTTCTGTGGTGTTTATGTCCCAAGTAACCCTTGAGTTGCTCTGGAAGTGTCTGAGTAGAAGCAGGGAACATTCCCCTGCTCTGCTCTGCTCAAGTGGCTTCCCCTCAGGATTTCAGGCCTTAGAGAGCAGCCAATAGGAACTGCATTCCAGCCCTTCACAGACAGACCTTGTCTCTGCCACGCAGAGCTGCTCAGGAGACTTCTCAACAAACGTGGGTCACGTCCAAGTTAAGGGTGCAGTCGAAGCAGTGCCTGTAGCTACCTAGCTAGGGCGTGGAGAGGGGTAGGTCCCTGCAGGCAACAGTGGCTCCTCCACACCCCACAAGGCTGTGAACTGTGCCTTGGGACCTCTCTCTCTGCTGACAGCAGGGAGCCTGCACAGACTCTGGGCACAAAGGGGCTGCCTTTCACAGCAGTGGCCCTAAAGGACATCATGCTACCGCATATCTGACACCAAGGGAAGTTCACAGTCCCTGTGAGAATGCCAGGACAATGATGCCTGCATGTGAAAGTTCAGATGCCATTTTGCGTGGGTGGTCCGTGGCTGGGCTGAAGAGCTAGGTCATGGCAGGACTCCAGCCCACAGCATCCTCAGCCACAAAGGGCAAGTGCTGCCTGCTCAGAAACTTGCAGCCCTGCACTGCACCAAAGCTTTGCACTGAACCAACCAAAGCTGCCACTGATTGCTGCAGTATGCTCAGGCCCTGGACTGACAACACCTTTGTTGTCCTTTGCCTCCCCTTTAGCCTCTGGAGGAAGAGAGCGAGCCAGAGCAGGTTCTGCTGCTGCGGTGCTGCTCTGCAGACAGGCAGCAGCATGAGGGACAGGGAGGAACCTGTCATTTGGAACCTGACTTCTCCTGAGCTCTATCCCCAGATGTCCTGAAGAGAAGTCATGAATTTGGATAAAAGTGGGATGCTCACTCATTAAAACTCAATTCAAGTGGGCTAATGAGACGAATGTTTAGACAGGATTGCACATGCTTCTGAAGGAGATACTTTAGCTAGGCTATAATTAGCATGCAGCCTCCTGTCTGCAAAGCTTGACTTTCATTAGTTCAAAGCTCTTCAGTGGAAAAGGAGGAAACTGATGGAATCCTTCTGGTCATGTTCATGCAGACTTTCCTTCGGCCTGCCAGGCCAAGCCCACAGCTTTCTCCAAATCCTCAGACTGCAGGAATTTCAAGGGTGCCCTTCCCACTCACCGAACCCTGGACTTCACTCCTTCCACGCCTGATGCAACCTGCCGGGGGCAAGGGAAAATGAACCAGGCACTCTTAGAAAACTGTTTGTGCTGAGGAATCCCACAGAACAAGTCCACCCAAGCAGAGAGCATTTTCCTTTCACAACATCCCTCCCGGAGCAACACTTCTTTAGCACAGCAAGCAGGACTGCAAACCAGTACCCTAGGCTGTGTCTACCTTTTGCTCGGCTTTGCCACTAAGGAACTAGGAACTTGGTTGTGAAGATGCAAATTGTTCCTTAGCAGTCAGTGCCTGCATGGGAGCTCATTGTCCAGCCTACAGCTAAAGCAGCTTTTTTCTCCTCTCTTTCCTGGACTTGCTTTTTCTTTTTGTACATTGCATGCAGGATGTCCCACGTGGTTGCTGTAAACAATTGCCCACAAAAGCTTCCAGCAAACCCCTCTTAGCACTTGCAGCGCTGTTGGGACACAGCACAGGCCCAGCTCCGGGCTTCAGGAGCACACACAAACTGCTCGGCACTTTGCCCTTCAGCGCAAAGCCAGTGGCTCTTGTAGCACACAGAGGGGCCCAGTTAGACAGGCACATCCTTTAAGGAGGGAATGCAGAAAAAAGATGCTCTTCCTCAGTTCTGCAGAGAAGCGCACAGTTTTTAGAAGGATGCCTGCAAAGCTCTCCCAGTCTGCATTTTGGAAGTTCCTACACCCTGCTGGGCCAGAGACACCCCTTTTCAGCTGAAGCTGTTGACAGGAACTTTACCAAGCCTATGGCATCTTGATGCCCTTGTTTTTCCAACACGCTGCCCCAAGGAAAAAATCTTCTATTTACCAGTCAAACGACGAAAAGCTTTCCGAGAAGCCGCCAATGAAAAGGCACTGCTGAATGCTCTACGGACTCGCTCCATCGCTTGAGCAGTGCTGCTCGAGTCCGTAGGCTGGGAAACAAAAATGGAAACAAAACCCTACTTGCACAGGTTTTGAGACCGTGCAAGGGAAAAAGGGAAAAACAGGACACTTGCACGAGTCCACGGACTGTGCAAGAAAATACAGAAGCAGAAGAACACCCGCTGTAAGCTGAGAACAGCTCAGTCGAGGTGATCCTCCTGCACCGAGCGTGCCAAGAGCTGCTCTGGACGCTGAGGCCTTGCAGGCAGCAGAACAACCTCCTGCTGACAAGGCTGTGACGTGGCAGCCCTCTGCTGACATCACAATAGCAGCTGCTGTGGGTTGGTCGGTGAATCCATGCATAGCAACCAAACCTTCTCTACAGCTAACGCAAAAGAATAGCCCAGAAAGTTCTCCTCTGCCCCAAAGCAGCACAAAACCCCCTTGCAGTCCGTAACCCACAGCTGAAAGGATCCAAGAGTAACACAAAACAGGCACCAAGCCCATACACCTTGTGTACCAAGCTGGACTCAGAGAAAGAGCCAGGATGTGAGGAAACCAAAGGCCACGTGCCCTTCTGCCCAGCAGCACTTCTGACTAAAACCAAGAAGAATTGCTTAAATTCTGTGGATGAAATTGTGCTTTGCTCATATCCCGGAGAGTTCCCTCCATTGGAATGCCTGTCATTCCTGCCCGTTTGCTGCATGGCTAACATCAACCAGCAAATTGTAGGGCTTGCTGAAGGAAGAATGACACCTGAGTGGGGAGAAAAAGCCAAGTAACCAACCTGCTGCACACGCAGCACACTGCTGCTGCACAATGACGGCACCTCAAAGAAGCCTTTGGGGCCTGTGCCTCACTTCTGGCAGCTTCCCTGCAGTAGGCATCTGGCAGTCACAGGGATATGACTCTAATGGACACACAGGAAGAAGGAAAAGAACGTAAAATCCCAATGTAGGACAATGTAGAAGCTGATGGGAGGAGGAAACCAGTGTGACAAAATGGGCAAGTCCCACTTAAAAGGGAGTTATGAGGCAGAGACCAAATGGGTGGTCCAGCTGGTGGGCACACCTGAGGAAAACAGAGCCACCACAAGCTTTCCAAAGTTCGGAAGCTTCCTTCCCCCTCCTCTCCTCTGCCTTTGAAACCAGTTTTTGTCTCGCTCCTAAAAATAATTGCTTCATCATTAGCAGCAAGTGCCTGGAAAACCACTTGTGATTTTCTTTCTTAGTTAAAAACTAAAAAGAATGGAGAAAGATCTGGGCTTTTGCTCTTTGCCTGCTTTTGCAGCCATGGTAGCATTTTGGATGGGCTCTACACAAGTCCAGGTGTTTCCCAGCCCCAGGACCACCACTGGCATGAGCCCAGCAAGTGTAGCGGAGAGAGCAGCTGGTCAGGCACCACATGTGACGTGTGGGAGGCTGCATATTGTCCTGATGCAGATTCCCTCTGTGTGTCAGACTGAAAGTCAGGACAATTCTCAAGAAATGTCTGATTAGATGAGGAACCCCTTTGGATCCACAGACACCACATTTGCGCCTCACTGGTGTCATAATCCCCAATCTTTAAAATGTTGCTGGGTCACCTCAATTTCCTCCAGGCTAGACATCAGGGAATAGTTTCAAACATGCACTGCTTACAAATCAGTCCCCAGTGCCTGCATACCGTTTTCTGCCCACCATTCACAAAACGCCCCTATTTCCTCTAAGGAAAGCAACAGAAAGCTCTAGCAGCCTGCCCCCCACCCCAAGAGTTTCCAACCAATTTTTTCCTCTACTTTCTACATCCTATGTCTTAGCAAAAGTGCTTTCTGCCAGCACAGTGGAGACAGACTGTGCTGTTTCATTTTAGTTAAATGGTATGCTGTTTCACCCCTTGAAAATGTTCCGTTTATTCCAAGCCTGTGACCCTCCCCTGAAGTATCATGTATCTGTAATCCCACTGACCCGAGTTTTATTCCTCACCTACTTTGAATCTCGCTGTTAAGATGTGCAAGGGAGACCAGACTGTCTCTTGGCCCATTTCTCCCTTTCTCACCCTCCCTCTCTTCTCCCTCAGAAACCATGCTGCTCCTGGGGTGGCACCCCCAATAAATCCTCCTATAATTATCATACTCAGAAGCCTTGTGGAGTCTCCTTGCCTGCCTGCCTGCTACCAGCCAACATAAAGCTAAGGGGGCCCCCGAGGACTCCGCAGGGATCCTCAAAACAAACCGCAAGAGCCAAGCTGCTTGCTGAAACCCTGAACTTCAGTGCTCTTGAGAACAACACTTGGAAATCCCACTGGAATCAGCAGGGATTGGCATTTGCTGAGGAATGGCTTACACTGCTCATCCTCTTGGCAGCTCACCTGGGCCTTGTGATAGAAAGAAGGAAGCTAAGTGAGTCTGTGGAGTTTCCTGGCAGGAACAAAATTCAAATACTGGCAGGGAATGTTGCTGCCTTAGTGCAGCATAAATGAAGACATTAGCTAAAATCAACCAATAGCAAGGTCAGCTAAGTTATCATGCAATGCTGTTGTACAAGGTTTCAGGCATCTTTTGCTGGTCCCGTGCCTTTGAGGAAGCAAAGTCTCTTTCCTCAGCTTGAGGCTTCAGATGGTCAGAGCTTTTCAGTTCTTGGTCTCCAGGTTGTTTATTGGCTTATCATAAAGGAAGTGCTCTTAGCCTGCCTGAGGCTCTGTCATCAGGAAGTTCAGGCTGCTAGCTGCACCCCAGAGTGGGTTATGAAAATAGCTAAAAACTGCATATAAAAGGTTCCAACACTGATAATACTTATCAGCTATGTTGAAGGAGCTTCTGGCTGCTAAACCAATCTAAAAGTGCCAACGCAGCTGCGAAGCTGGAGGCTCTCCTCCCTCACAGAGGGGCCCCGGCCCGCCACGGGCGCCCCCTGGCGGCTGCCCGCCCCGCCCGCCCCGCGCAGGGGCGCTCCCTTTTCATGGCGCCGCCCAGCGGCAGCCGCCCCTCACTTTAGGCAAGGAGGAGGGACCGGCCCCTGCTGCTCCTCCTGTCACGTGTTGTTAATTTCTCCATGGGTCATAAAAAACTACGGTGTTTTGGGTTCCGTGCCAGGGCTTTCTGAGCCTCCTGGCAAGGGTCGTGGCCATTTCTGGACAGCTAGAGAAGGTGTCCTATGTCCCTACACAATTCTAGCAGGATTTTCTCTTTTCTCCTATTCTGCTTCTTTTTGTGACATTTGCTTTAGGACTCTGCTCTAGCAGGATGTTGATGACAGCTTCTAGAATTTCTTCTGTCATGCCTTCACAATGATTAAAGCTATGTGCTGGCATAACTGGAGTGAAGCGGGGAAAGAAGAACTGTGCTAGATGGATTTGTTGTTGATCTGTGCATTGCGTGTATTACCACCTAGCAGAATACAGGGTTTAAGACATTGCATGATGCCTCTCTTTCCCCATGTTGATTTCATTTTACACCCTACTCCATTTACTTCATGCTTTTCCTTCCTAGTTCACTCCATATTCTACTTTTTCCCCAGTGCACCCGACACCATTTTCGACTCCTTCTTTTTCTCTTCACAACAGATCCAGACTAAGACCGTGGCACAGTGTGTGGAGTACTACTACTCCTGGAAAAAGGAGCATAAACTTGCCAGCACTCTGGCTCAGGTGAGGGGCAAGAAAATCGAGACGTGCCAGGAAGGTCGAGAAACTGGCAGAAGGGGAGAAAAGCTGCTGGCGAGCCATGCCAGACGCCCCTTTGCCAGGATCACATCGTCCCATGCGCTGGGAAAGGCACAGCAGATGCTGCCCGGGGCTTCCTTGTGCTGCTGCCCTGAAGTATGCAATTCTGGAGCCTAACTTTGACCCAAGGAAGCAGCAGCGCCACCAAAATGGGCTTTGACTCTCTACAGATGGGCTTCTCAAGGGCTGGCACCCTCGCTGACTCCAATCAGACCCTTAATTCCCCACTGCTTGCTGACATCAGCAATCCAGGCTGCCTTTGTGGATATGCTGCAGATTTTCAGGGAGTTTTTCTAGCATCGCAGCATACTCCCCAAGAAGGAGCTGCCGGTGCCGTGGCTCCCCTAAAACTTTCCTTACCGGCAAAGAGCAATTTGCTTCACATCATGTGAGAGAGAGAGAGAGAGAGAGAGACAGGGAGGGAGATTATTTTGGGGACTAGAAAATGGCTAACCATGTGTCTACCCTAATTGGACTGAATTTAAATGCCATTGCCTAGACATTTGTGGAGGAAAAGCAGAGAGAAATAGATGTTAGGCAGAAAGGTAGAAATAAGAAATGTAGAGCTCTAAATAGGCAGGTATTTATCCCACCCCTTTGGCCTGTAGAAAAGAGGAGTATTTTCCTCCAAGCTCTGGGTTGGCAGCCCGCCGCAGCCCATTGGCAAAGGCAGCCGTTTTCTCAGCTCTTGAGGGTCTGGAAGGATTTGCTTAGGCCGATAGATTTTTGTGCTGGATGCTCTGATTTCCAGCTTTGTGAGAGGAAGGAAGCATTGATAAGGACTCTTTGATTTCCAGAGTGTGGGCAAAGCAAAGAGGAGGAAAAGCCCTCCCAGAAAGGAGAACGGGGAGACAGGGAAGAGAAGCCGCAAGAGGGCTCGCAGCGCCGAGTGTCCCTGCTGCCAAGCGCGCCAGCCGCCCCGCTCGGCGGGAGGCCCCTTTCCCTGCGGGCAGTGCAAACGGTGCGTAAGTTCCTCCTCTTTCTGCTCAAAGCTGCGCCTTTGGACTAAAACAGGCTGACCCTTTTCAAAGGCACCGCAGGGGAAGCTGGGGGCACTTGCAGCATCGCCCCCGGCAGCCGTGGTCAAGCTTAACACCCACCTCAAACCCAAAGAGCTTAGGTAAAACCCAGCCTTCACAATGAAACCTTGCCGTGCCCCAACAAGACACAGTTCATACAAGTAGGAATAGATCCATCAAAGCTTGGTTTGATGCTGCTGGTCAAATTCAAAAGAGGATGCAGCAAAAGGAGGAAGACATTTCAAGGCATTGAAAGTAGAACCATCAGACTCATGGTGCTGATCAATTCACAAATGTGCCACTGCCCGAAAAGACAGAAATTCCTACTCAAACGGAGATCTCGGCACTTGGTTTCATGGTGTGTACTAAAGTGAGCAATGGATGGTTTGTTTCCTATCTTGCAGGGTGTTTGAAACCGTGAAGGAAAGGAACAAACACAGGAGAAGACATCGGCCTCGGAAGGCAGCAGAGCCTCTCCCCAAGAAGAAAAGACCAAATTAGACAACCCTGCAGGTTGTCCAGGGCTAGCAAGAGTTAGGTATCAATAGGACTAGATAGGAATAGGACTGTTTTTTAAGCTTTTAGGGTAGTTTAATCTTCTACTTAGTTAGTTGACATGATAGGAATCTCCTCAATGTAGTCGTTAAGATCCATTAGTATTATTCAAGATTCAATAGTTTTATTAGATTTATCAATAAATTTCAAAGGTTGGGTGTTGTCTATGCTCTGCCTTTTGTCATTTTGCCTTTGTTGAGAGCCAATGGGTCTTTATCATTAAACCAAAGTTTGTTCCATTTTGTCTTTTTGTCTGTATGAAAACACTCTGGCAATGTTTGTTCCATTTGCCTGGTGTTGCAAAGACGGCACTTGCCCTGAGAGAAGAATCTGGGCAGGCGCCACCTCCCCCGGGCCCAGCCCCTTGCTCAGCTGGCAGGACTTACTGAGGTGTGTCTCCTTTACTGCCAGTGAAATAAGGCTGGGGCTTCAGCCTTTGATTCCTCAACATCTCAGCTGGGAGTGGAAAGGGAGGCTTTGTTTAATTCACGGAATTGGATCTAGATGAGTGGTCTGGTCTCAACATATTTTCTGGCATAAAAGCAGCGGCTTTAGTCCTTTTTGGAGCCCAGCAACATAACTTTGTTTCATTTTGGGGGACTGATGGAGCTGACCACCTTGGAGGACGTTTCTAAGCCCTCCGATTCTATCCAATTCCTATCCGCATGCGCCACAAAGGCATGGCTAGTTCAGTTTCAGTTTCTCTCGAAAGGACCAGTGTCCCGCTCTGGGCCTCCAGCAATCTCCTTAGCTAAAGCAGAGCGGGTGTGATCATTATCCTCTGACTTCTCACAGCTCGGGCACTTGCGCCAAAGAAGAATCAAAGGCACTCTTTCTTCGAGGCCAGCAAATGGCCCTGCCTAGCAAGGCTTTGGTGGCAGGGGCTGTGGAGGGTGGAGAGGGGGCGAGGGAGGGGGCAATTGCCAGGCTGCTTCTGGGAAGCCGAGGGAAGCTTGCCCTTGTCTGATGGAGGCGGTGCAGGTGGGCTTTGGATGCTACAAAGTATCTGCCTTGCAGTGGGACTTGTTCCAGCTGCCCCCTCAGTTTGCTGGCCAGTGGGTAACGTGCAGGCTGGGAAGGAAGCAAGATTGGGACTGAAGCAAGATTTGCTTTTCCTTAACGACAGGCAGGAAAGCAGCAAAGCTGCCTGGGTTTTGTCATATCTGGGATCTAGGCATTAAAACCAATGTGAAGGCCAGCAGTGTGGAAAGGGAATTCTGTTAGTGTTGCTTTCTTAGAGGAATGGCAGAGTCTTTTGGGGACAAACACCGAGCTTCTCCAAGGGAGCTGGAAGAGGGCTATAGAAATTCTGCATGAATGTTTGCTAGAGAAATGCCCGTGTGCTGTCCCTGTGTGTGTGTGTGTGTCCCCATCAGTTGCCCTGAAAAACATCCTGTTTCTCCAAGTTTCAAGGGAGGAGTGATGAGGTGAGAGACCAGCTCAGAGGCCCAAAGGAGGGAAAACATGCAGTGACATTATTGGGCAGCAAAAGGAGAATTGAGAAAGGGGGCAGGATGAATGGCTCCACTTTGAGAGGAAGCTCTGGAGTTGGCTCTGCGCTGGACAACTTGCAAATTCCAGCTCCTCTCAGAGCTGGAGGAGAGCCAGTGGGAGGAGCCCTTCTGGTTCTCCAGGGCAGGAGATGAGGTCTGGGCCCTTGCACAGAGGCAGGCTCCTGTGCACGTTCAGCTGGAGGCACCTTGCAGAGAAGCACCGGGAAGACCCAGGGCTGTCCCTGCACTGCTTTTGCCCGTCTCATCAGACGACTGAGGAGAAAAGGCCCCATGGGAAGCTTCTCAGAGCAAACTTGCAGCAGAAGAAGTACAAGGGCCAGAGGCGGCCCATGCCTCTTTCTGTCCCATGGCTCCCCTGGGGTTCTAGATGGAATGTTGGGCTGTGCCCATAGCAACTGTCGTTGTCTCCTGCTCCTGCGGCCCTTGCTGGAACGCTGGTGGAGCAGCGCTGGAGCAGCAGCTGCAGGATCAGCTCCTGGGCTGTCCCTGACCAGCCGCCTTCTGCACTCAGCGCCAGACCCGGCCTCTGCACCGACGTCCTGGTCTCCTCGTCTGCCTCCGGGCATCCCCAGAGCACTTGGGAACCGTCCAAGGTAAGAAAATCCCCGTTTGCCCTCAAAGCACTAGCACAGGGGCAGGAGGCTCCAGCTGCCTCTCCCACCAAGCACGACACACAGGCTGCGTGCTCACTTTCCCCAGACGAGCTTCCACGTGAAAGCAGGCTGCAGCTTCTGAAGGAATCATGTTGCCTCCAGGGGAAACACAGACCTTTCCATAGAGGACCTAGAGAGGTGTCCCAGTGCAGTTGCAGATCCTCGTCCACGGATGACCTGATTAAAAGTTCTTGGCACCCATTTCAGTCCTCAAACTATCTTGTGCTGACCCCAAAACAAATTGTTTGTGGCTGAGCACTTCAGGGCTTCAGTGTCAACAAATCCCCTTATGCCCTGACTCTGCTCACACCCGCTCCAAAGCTTCAAACACCAGAATGATGGCACTTCTCCTCTGGCATCCCTGTCGTTCAGGGCATAGAAGCATTTGACTGGGCTTCTCCTCAAACACAGGCTTTCAACTTCAAAAACCATCTGGGATCAGCAATTCTTATATACTGACGTAGTTCCATGGCTTATAGATCCATGCTATTTTAATATCTTTATAGATTCTTTTTCCAGTGCACGTAGGGCTGGTTCTACCTCATGCTCAGGGGCGGCCGTCAAATGCCATCTCCTCAAGAGCACAATCACAGTAGCACAGAATTTCCTGGCTTGGAAGGGATTCTCAAAGATCACTGAGCCCAAGTCCAGGGCCTGCCCAGGGCAGCCTCAACAATCACAGCCTGTGCCCAAGAGCAGTGTCCAAACACTTTTGGAGCTCAGTCAGGCTTGGTGCTGTGCCCCCTTCCCTGGGGAGTGCCCAAGCAGCCTCTGGCTGAAGAACCTTTTCCTTCTATCCAACCTAAGCCTGCACTGGCACATCTCCCCTGCCATTGTCTGGGCTCTTCTCAGTGGCCCCGGGAGTGAAGAGAGTAGTGCATGGCCTTGTGCTTGCCCTCCTGAGGAAGCTGCTGACTGCTAGAGGGTCCTGCCTAGGACATTCCATGTCAAAAAGGCGGCAAAGAGAAAGGAGCTGGGACACAGGAGCTCGGGCTTTGCAATGATGAGGATGAGAAGGAAGGATTTTTAACTGGAGCATTGCTTTGATCTCTTTCAGGTGGAAAGGAGAGGCACAATGAAAAGGAAAGCAAGAGCCCAGATTCAGCCGTGAGTTTTGGCATAGGGTTAAAGGACAGCAAACTGGAGGAATGGCGAGGAGGAGAACTGCTCTTTCAGAGTCAGGGTGGCATTGGTTCAAGCCTGTGGGTGCACAGGAAGGCTCTCTTGACCACTTGCCTTTCTCACCTCCACCTCCTTCTTCCTTTAGACACATCAATGTTGGCAGCGACTTTCAGGCTGAGCTGCCAGAGCTGCAGAGCAGAGCACCAAGTGAGGATGAAGAGCCTGCAACCCTGGTCTGGAAGCCCTGGGGGGAGGATGACTCTGACATGGAAAAACCTGACAGAGGTAGCTTTGCTTCAAGCTTTTCTTCCACCCCTGAGCTACTTGGGTCTTTAAAAGGCTCCTTTTGCGTAAAAAGGCAGCCTTTTGCAGGCTCTGCTTCTCTCCTTGTCTCGCCCATCTTCCCATGTAGAAGTGTTAGAGGCAAGGAGAAAGAGCAAGCACCTTGCTCTCCAAATTGGTCAGGGCCGTCTGCCACTGGAAGAGCGGAGATTGGCCCCCACTTCTTCTTACAGAAGCTGCTTTGGAGGGAGAGCCAGCACTGCGTGGGCCCTTGGTTCAGCTGGCCCTGGCTTTGCTCTCCTTTTCATACTCTGCAAGCTGCTGTCTTTAGCTCCCGGCCTTTCCTTCTGCCTTGCATGGCAGTCTTTGCCCTTGCTGGCCTCAAGGCTGACTTTCGGTGGGTTTTTTGTTGTGCTTGCAGTAAGAGAACTGTTGGACATGGCCAGCTCCCGTGGCATTCCCGGGGCAGCAGCTAACCTGGAGCGCGCCCTGCACTGCCTGCACCGGGCACGCGGCAGCGTTCCGGTAAGAAGCGGCTGTTTGGGCGCAGAGAAGAGGGCACAGGGAATGCAGAGGGCCCGGGCACTGGGACAGCCTTTCCTGGCTGCTCTTTGAAGAAGGGTCTTAACAGGGAGCAGAGCACTTGCTGCCTGCTGTGTCTCCTCCAGCTGCGTCAGGGCTGAGCCCAAAGGGCTCCAGCAGGGAGAATCTCCCTCCTGGAGGCGGCGGCGGCGGCGGAAGGTCCTGCTGCCTTGTAAATGGCCTGGAGAGCTGGCTTCTCTAAGACATTTGGAGGGGAAATTCCAGAAGCCTCAGTCAGCTGAGGCCATTCTGGCTGCAGGAGCAGCAAAATCCTTAGGTTGGTGAGCAAAAGGCCACTCTCGGGGACCAGGATCAAAGGCTTGGGCAGCAAAAACCAGGGACTTGGAGCAAATGACAGTGTTTCACCCACATGGGATACAGTCGCTTGAATGTCTGGAGAGGCAAAGTAGCTGCAAGGCAGCACCTGTGATTTTTTGGCTCATTTTTAATGTGGTGGGGCGGCTAAAGCCTCTTCCCTCTTGATCTTGCAGGAGGCTCTGGAGATGCTGCTCTCAGAGGGGCCTGCAACACCTCAAGGCCACCCCATGGCTGATTATCATTACGCAGGTAAGCAAAGCAGAGCTTCTTGCGTCCCTGACAGATGCTGCCGTCCCCTTCATTGTTGTGGCAAGGGTTTCTGCTTAAAGCAATTGTGCTTAACACCAGCACAAGGTCTTGTCTCCTCTGCGGGTGGGGAAGCACCAGCATCTAGTCCTTCAGCTTTACTTCTTTTCCAATCCTTCTCCCCGGGCAATGCCTGCTCTTGTCTTCATGACCTTCTGAGGGAGCAGACACGTACACACACGTGAATGACGGCCTGCCACCATTTTCTTTCGGCAGCCAGTGGGATCTACTTGGTGTGGATCAAGGGATGCGTTTACTACCCGCTGCTTTTTCTTGCCAGGCTCTGATAGATGGACACCTGAGGAGAAGGAGTCCTTCCAAAAGGCTTTCCACACCTACGGCAAGGATTTTCATCTCATCCAGAAGCAGGTAAAGCCACGGGACATTCTTTACCCGAGCAGATCGTCAGGAGGAAAGCTTGGTTATTTCTGGGAACAAGCACTGGGCTTCAGTCTCTCTCTTCTCAAGTACCAAGTATCTTCAAGAAGTAACAAAAGGGGACATCAAAAGCCTGTGTCAAAAGGATGATCCTGCCTCTCCAGCCCTTTTCTCCAAGCTCTTTTGGAAGATGAAGCTTTCTTCTGTCAGACTTGTCGCACAGGTCTGCTGCTGCTTCCACAAGACGGTGTGCTGGCATAACTGGAGGGAAGCGGGGAAAGAAGAACTGTGCTAGATGGATTTGTTGTTGATCTGTGCATTGCGTGTATTACCACCTAGCAGAATACACGGTTTAAGACATTGCATGATGCCTCTCTTTCCCCATGTTGATTTCATTTTACACCCTACTCCATTTACTTCATGCTTTTCCTTCCTAGTTCACTCCATATTCTACTTTTTCCCCAGTGCACCCGACACCATTTTCGACTCCTTCTTTTTCTCTTCACAACAGATCCAGACTAAGACCGTGGCACAGTGTGTGGAGTACTACTACTCCTGGAAAAAGGAGCATAAACTTGCCAGCACTCTGGCTCAGGTGAGGGGCAAGAAAATCGAGACGTGCCAGGAAGGTCGAGAAACTGGCAGAAGGGGAGAAAAGCTGCTGGCGAGCCATGCCAGACGCCCCTTTGCCAGGATCACATCGTCCCATGCGCTGGGAAAGGCACAGCAGATGCTGCCCGGGGCTTCCTTGTGCTGCTGCCCTGAAGTATGCAATTCTGGAGCCTAACTTTGACCCAAGGAAGCAGCAGCGCCACCAAAATGGGCTTTGACTCTCTACAGATGGGCTTCTCAAGGGCTGGCACCCTCGCTGACTCCAATCAGACCCTTAATTCCCCACTGCTTGCTGACATCAGCAATCCAGGCTGCCTTTGTGGATATGCTGCAGATTTTCAGGGAGTTTTTCTAGCATCGCAGCATACTCCCCAAGAAGGAGCTGCCGGTGCCGTGGCTCCCCTAAAACTTTCCTTACCGGCAAAGAGCAATTTGCTTCACATCATGTGAGAGAGAGAGAGAGAGAGAGACAGGGAGGGAGATTATTTTGGGGACTAGAAAATGGCTAACCATGTGTCTACCCTAATTGGACTGAATTTAAATGCCATTGCCTAGACATTTGTGGAGGAAAAGCAGAGAGAAATAGATGTTAGGCAGAAAGGTAGAAATAAGAAATGTAGAGCTCTAAATAGGCAGGTATTTATCCCACCCCTTTGGCCTGTAGAAAAGAGGAGTATTTTCCTCCAAGCTCTGGGTTGGCAGCCCGCCGCAGCCCATTGGCAAAGGCAGCCGTTTTCTCAGCTCTTGAGGGTCTGGAAGGATTTGCTTAGGCCGATAGATTTTTGTGCTGGATGCTCTGATTTCCAGCTTTGTGAGAGGAAGGAAGCATTGATAAGGACTCTTTGATTTCCAGAGTGTGGGCAAAGCAAAGAGGAGGAAAAGCCCTCCCAGAAAGGAGAACGGGGAGACAGGGAAGAGAAGCCGCAAGAGGGCTCGCAGCGCCGAGTGTCCCTGCTGCCAAGCGCGCCAGCCGCCCCGCTCGGCGGGAGGCCCCTTTCCCTGCGGGCAGTGCAAACGGTGCGTAAGTTCCTCCTCTTTCTGCTCAAAGCTGCGCCTTTGGACTAAAACAGGCTGACCCTTTTCAAAGGCACCGCAGGGGAAGCTGGGGGCACTTGCAGCATCGCCCCCGGCAGCCGTGGTCAAGCTTAACACCCACCTCAAACCCAAAGAGCTTAGGTAAAACCCAGCCTTCACAATGAAACCTTGCCGTGCCCCAACAAGACACAGTTCATACAAGTAGGAATAGATCCATCAAAGCTTGGTTTGATGCTGCTGATCAAATTCAAAAGAGGATGCAGCAAAAGGAGGAAGACATTTCAAGGCATTGAAAGTAGAACCATCAGACTCATGGTGCTGATCAATTCACAAATGTGCCACTGCCCGAAAAGACAGAAATTCCTACTCAAACGGAGATCTCGGCACTTGGTTTCATGGTGTGTACTAAAGTGAGCAATGGATGGTTTGTTTCCTATCTTGCAGGGTGTTTGAAACCGTGAAGGAAAGGAACAAACACAGGAGAAGACATCGGCCTCGGAAGGCAGCAGAGCCTCTCCCCAAGAAGAAAAGACCAAATTAGACAACCCTGCAGGTTGTCCAGGGCTAGCAAGAGTTAGGTATCAATAGGACTAGATAGGAATAGGACTGTTTTTTAAGCTTTTAGGGTAGTTTAATCTTCTACTTAGTTAGTTGACATGATAGGAATCTCCTCAATGTAGTCGTTAAGATCCATTAGTATTATTCAAGATTCAATAGTTTTATTAGATTTATCAATAAATTTCAAAGGTTGGGTGTTGTCTATGCTCTGCCTTTTGTCATTTTGCCTTTGTTGAGAGCCAATGGGTCTTTATCATTAAACCAAAGTTTGTTCCATTTTGTCTTTTTGTCTGTATGAAAACACTCTGGCAATGTTTGTTCCATTTGCCTGGTGTTGCAAAGACGGCACTTGCCCTGAGAGAAGAATCTGGGCAGGCGCCACCTCCCCCAGGCCCAGCCCCTTGCTCAGCTGGCAGGACTTACTGAGGTGTGTCTCCTTTACTGCCAGTGAAATAAGGCTGGGGCTTCAGCCTTTGATTCCTCAACATCTCAGCTGGGAGTGGAAAGGGAGGCTTTGTTTAATTCACGGAATTGGATCTAGATGAGTGGTCTGGTCTCACCATATTTTCTGGCATAAAAGCAGCGGCTTTAGTCCTTTTTGGAGCCCAGCAACATAACTTTGTTTCATTTTGGGGGACTGATGGAGCTGACCACCTTGGAGGACGTTTCTAAGCCCTCCGATTCTATCCAATTCCTATCCGCATGCGCCACAAAGGCATGGCTAGTTCAGTTTCAGTTTCTCTCGAAAGGACCAGTGTCCCGCTCTGGGCCTCCAGCAATCTCCTTAGCTAAAGCAGAGCGGGTGTGATCATTATCCTCTGACTTCTCACAGCTCGGGCACTTGCGCCAAAGAAGAATCAAAGGCACTCTTTCTTCGAGGCCAGCAAATGGCCCTGCCTAGCAAGGCTTTGGTGGCAGGGGCTGTGGAGGGTGGAGAGGGGGCGAGGGAGGGGGCAATTGCCAGGCTGCTTCTGGGAAGCCGAGGGAAGCTTGCCCTTGTCTGATGGAGGCGGTGCAGGTGGGCTTTGGATGCTACAAAGTATCTGCCTTGCAGTGGGACTTGTTCCAGCTGCCCCCTCAGTTTGCTGGCCAGTGGCTAACGTGCAGGCTGGGAAGGAAGCAAGATTGGGACTGAAGCAAGATTTGCTTTTCCTTAACGACAGGCAGGAAAGCAGCAAAGCTGCCTGGGTTTTGTCATATCTGGGATCTAGGCGTTAAAACCAATGTGAAGGCCAGCAGTGTGGAAAGGGAATTCTGTTAGTGTTGCTTTCTTAGAGGAATGGCAGAGTCTTTTGGGGACAAACACCGAGCTTCTCCAAGGGAGCTGGAAGAGGGCTATAGAAATTCTGCATGAATGTTTGCTAGAGAAATGCCCGTGTGCTGTCCCTGTGTGTGTGTGTGTGTGTCCCCATCAGTTGCCCTGAAAAACATCCTGTTTCTCCAAGTTTCAAGGGAGGAGTGATGAGGTGAGAGACCAGCTCAGAGGCCCAAAGGAGGGAAAACATGCAGTGACATTATTGGGCAGTGTAGTGGTTTGACAAGAAATGTGTTTTTTGAGATGCTGTGTTTTTGGCCAATGGATATTCAGACTTTAATATTGGCATTTAACCTGGCCATTGGGACATGGACACGCTTCTGAGAACACGGGGTTAAAAGCAGAGCTCTCTCCTGGGAGGTTCTTCTTGGTTTTCGGCGGGAAAGAGTTCGGGTCTCTCCCCCGGCCCAGCTGCTGGCTGGGCAGGGGGAGGGGAAAGCCATGTGGCCGAGAGAGGTAGGCCTGAGCCCGGAGGTAGAAGGGTGGAAGAGAGAGAGAGAGACGGGAGCCATCGGGCAGCTTCCTCTGAGAGACACAGAGAGAGAGAGAGAAAGAGAGCTGCTGCCTGAGACTGTAACTTTGAAGCTTGATAAACATGGGCCTGTGCCGGCAGCACGGCTGAGAGGAGAAGAAGGGGGGGTTCAGCCGGCCGCTTGTAAGAGCTTTTAACCCCTTTTTGGAGAATGAGAACTTTACAGAACATTGACCTTTCCTAGAAGATAGAGTAGAAGATGAGGAAAGAAATGGGCCAGTGTGAGAGAGGTCTGGGCGAGCGAGAGATAGTAGAAGAATAGAGAAGAATCCTAGTGGGAAGAGATGATGGAGTGGCTTTTGCTAGACTCTTTTTGTACAGCCATGGACAGACCCATGTTCCTTGTGATACAGAGACTGCATTCTAGGGGGAGGCAATAGCCTCAGAACCAAGAAGGTTCAGTGTTGATGCCCCTCGGCCCCAGGGGGAAAAAATATGGGGGGGGACAGGTGTCCCAAAGGAGAGATTGTGGGGACAGGTGTCCCAAAAGAGAGACTGTGCCTTTTTTAGATCGGGACAGAGCATCCTTAAAAGACAACCCTAGAAGCAGTTCTGGTCCGTGTTCAGTGGTGAGAGCACTGGACATGAAAAAGAAGAAGTCACGATAGCAGATGTTCTCCGGGCAGTGCCACGAGTGACACAGAAACACACGAGGCTTCAGCTGTGTTTCCAGGGGAAGCCCATGGCACAAGAAGAACTCCTCTCCTCTTGATGAACTGAAGATTGATTGTCTAAAAAGTGGTGCTGGACGAGAGTTAGTGATTTGAAGAACCAAATGTATTGTGTTAGAAATTTGGTGGAGAGAAGAAGAAATGCACTTGTGAAGTTTTCATTTTCCCTGTGTGTGTGTTCCTTTTTATCTGTAGTTGTAGAGTAGTTAATAAAGTTCTGGTTCTTTTTCCCTAAGTAAGAACCTGCTTTACTTATTCCTGGTCACATCTCACAGCAGAAACCAAAGAAAAAGTATCTTCATAGGGGCACTGGCATTGTGCCAGTGTCAAATCATGACAGGCAGCAAAAGGAGAATTGAGAAAGGGGGCAGGATGAATGGCTCCACTTTGAGAGGAAGCTCTGGAGTTGGCTCTGCGCTGGACAACTTGCAAATTCCAGCTCCTCTCAGAGCTGGAGGAGAGCCAGTGGGAGGAGCCCTTCTGGTTCTCCAGGGCAGGAGATGAGGTCTGGGCCCTTGCACAGAGGCAGGCTCCTGTGCCCGTTCAGCTGGAGGCACCTTGCAGAGAAGCACCGGGAAGACCCAGGGCTGTCCCTGCGCTGCTTTTGCCCGTCTCATCAGACGACTGAGGAGAAAAGGCCCCATGGGAAGCTTCTCAGAGCAAACTTGCAGCAGAAGAAGTACAAGGGCCAGAGGCGGCCCATGCCTCTTTCTGTCCCATGGCTCCCCTGGGGTTCTAGATGGAATGTTGGGCTGTGGCCATAGCAACTGTCGTTGTCTCCTGCTCCTGCGGCCCTTGCTGGAACGCTGGTGGAGCAGCGCTGGAGCAGCAGCTGCAGGATCAGCTCCTGGGCTGTCCCTGACCAGCCGCCTTCTGCACTCAGCGCCAGACCCGGCCTCTGCACCGACGTCCTGGTCTCCTCGTCTGCCTCCGGGCGTCCCCAGAGCACTTGGGAACCGTCCAAGGTAAGAAAATCCCCGTTTGCCCTCAAAGCACTAGCACAGGGGCAGGAGGCTCCAGCTGCCTCTCCCACCAAGCACGACACACAGGCTGCGTGCTCACTTTCCCCAGACGAGCTTCCACGTGAAAGCAGGCTGCAGCTTCTGAAGGAATCATGTTGCCTCCAGGGGAAACACAGACCTTTCCATAGAGGACCTAGAGAGGTGTCCCAGTGCAGTTGCAGATCCTCGTCCACGGATGACCTGATTAAAAGTTCTTGGCACCCATTTCAGTCCTCAAACTATCTTGTGCTGACCCCAAAACAAATTGTTTGTGGCTGAGCACTTCAGGGCTTCAGTGTCAACAAATCCCCTTATGCCCTGACTCTGCTCACACCCGCTCCAAAGCTTCAAACACCAGAATGATGGCACTTCTCCTCTGGCATCCCTGTCGTTCAGGGCATAGAAGCATTTGACTGGGCTTCTCCTCAAACACAGGCTTTCAACTTCAAAAACCATCTGGGATCAGCAATTCTTATATACTGACGTAGTTCCATGGCTTATAGATCCATGCTATTTTAATATCTTTATAGATTCTTTTTCCAGTGCACGTAGGGCTGGTTCTACCTCATGCTCAGGGGCGGCCGTCAAATGCCATCTCCTCAAGAGCACAATCACAGTAGCACAGAATTTCCTGGCTTGGAAGGGATTCTCAAAGATCACTGAGGCCAAGTCCAGGGCCTGCCCAGGGCAGCCTCAACAATCACAGCCTGTGCCCAAGAGCAGTGTCCAAACACTTTTGGAGCTCAGTCAGGCTTGGTGCTGTGCCCCCTTCCCTGGGGAGTGCCCAAGCAGCCTCTGGCTGAAGAACCTTTTCCTTCTATCCAACCTAAGCCTGCACTGGCACATCTCCCCTGCCATTCTCTGGGCTCTTCTCAGTGGCCCCGGGAGTGAAGAGAGTAGTGCATGGCCTTGTGCTTGCCCTCCTGAGGAAGCTGCTGACTGCTAGAGGGTCCTGCCTAGGACATTCCATGTCAAAAAGGCGGCAAGCAAGAGAAAGGAGCTGGGACACAGGAGCTCGGGCTTTGCAATGATGAGGATGAGAAGGAAGGATTTTTAACTGGAGCATTGCTTTGATCTCTTTCAGGTGGAAAGGAGAGGCACAATGAAAAGGAAAGCAAGAGCCCAGATTCAGCCGTGAGTTTTGGCATAGGGTTAAAGGACAGCAAACTGGAGGAATGGCGAGGAGGAGAACTGCTCTTTCAGAGTCAGGGTGGCATTGGTTCAAGCCTGTGGGTGCACAGGAAGGCTCTCTTGACCACTTGCCTTTCTCACCTCCACCTCCTTCTTCCTTTAGACACATCAATGTTGGCAGCGACTTTCAGGCTGAGCTGCCAGAGCTGCAGAGCAGAGCACCAAGTGAGGATGAAGAGCCTGCAACCCTGGTCTGGAAGCCCTGGGGGGAGGATGACTCTGACATGGAAAAACCTGACAGAGGTAGCTTTGCTTCAAGCTTTTCTTCCACCCCTGAGCTACTTGGGTCTTTAAAAGGCTCCTTTTGCGTAAAAAGGCAGCCTTTTGCAGGCTCTGCTTCTCTCCTTGTCTCGCCCATCTTCCCATGTAGAAGTGTTAGAGGCAAGGAGCAAGAGCAAGCACCTTGCTCTCCAAATTGGTCAGGGCCGTCTGCCACTGGAAGAGCGGAGATTGGCCCCCACTTCTTCTTACAGAAGCTGCTTTGGAGGGAGAGCCAGCACTGCGTGGGCCCTTGGTTCAGCTGGCCCTGGCTTTGCTCTCCTTTTCATACTCTGCAAGCTGCTGTCTTTAGCTCCCGGCCTTTCCTTCTGCCTTGCATGGCAGTCTTTGCCCTTGCTGGCCTCAAGGCTGACTTTCGGTGGGTTTTTTGTTGTGCTTGCAGTAAGAGAACTGTTGGACATGGCCAGCTCCCGTGGCATTCCCGGGGCAGCAGCTAACCTGGAGCGCGCCCTGCACTGCCTGCACCGGGCACGCGGCAGCGTTCCGGTAAGAAGCGGCTGTTTGGGCGCAGAGAAGAGGGCACAGGGAATGCAGAGGGCCCGGGCACTGGGACAGCCTTTCCTGGCTGCTCTTTGAAGAAGGGTCTTAACAGGGAGCAGAGCACTTGCTGCCTGCTGTGTCTCCTCCAGCTGCGTCAGGGCTGAGCCCAAAGGGCTCCAGCAGGGAGAATCTCCCTCCTGGAGGCGGCGGCGGCGGCGGAAGGTCCTGCTGCCTTGTAAATGGCCTGGAGAGCTGGCTTCTCTAAGACATTTGGAGGGGAAATTCCCAGAAGCCTCAGTCAGCTGAGGCCATTCTGGCTGCAGGAGCAGCAAAATCCTTAGGTTGGTGAGCAAAAGGCCACTCTCGGGGACCAGGATCAAAGGCTTGGGCAGCAAAAACCAGGGACTTGGAGCAAATGACAGTGTTTCACCCACATGGGATACAGTCGCTTGAATGTCTGGAGAGGCAAAGTAGCTGCAAGGCAGCACCTGTGATTTTTTGGCTCATTTTTAATGTGGTGGGGCGGCTAAAGCCTCTTCCCTCTTGATCTTGCAGGAGGCTCTGGAGATGCTGCTCTCAGAGGGGCCTGCAACACCTCAAGGCCACCCCATGGCTGATTATCATTACGCAGGTAAGCAAAGCAGAGCTTCTTGCGTCCCTGACAGATGCTGCCGTCCCCTTCATTGTTGTGGCAAGGGTTTCTGCTTAAAGCAATTGTGCTTAACACCAGCACAAGGTCTTGTCTCCTCTGCGGGTGGGGAAGCACCAGCATCTAGTCCTTCAGCTTTACTTCTTTTCCAATCCTTCTCCCCGGGCAATGCCTGCTCTTGTCTTCATGACCTTCTGAGGGAGCAGACACGTACACACACGTGAATGACGGCCTGCCACCATTTTCTTTCGGCAGCCAGTGGGATCTACTTGGTGTGGATCAAGGGATGCGTTTACTACCCGCTGCTTTTTCTTGCCAGGCTCTGATAGATGGACACCTGAGGAGAAGGAGTCCTTCCAAAAGGCTTTCCACACCTACGGCAAGGATTTTCATCTCATCCAGAAGCAGGTAAAGCCACGGGACATTCTTTACCCGAGCAGATCGTCAGGAGGAAAGCTTGGTTATTTCTGGGAACAAGCACTGGGCTTCAGTCTCTCTCTTCTCAAGTACCAAGTATCTTCAAGAAGTAACAAAAGGGGACATCAAAAGCCTGTGTCAAAAGGATGATCCTGCCTCTCCAGCCCTTTTCTCCAAGCTCTTTTGGAAGATGAAGCTTTCTTCTGTCAGACTTGTCGCACAGGTCTGCTGCTGCTTCCACAAGACGGTGTGCTGGCATAACTGGAGGGAAGCGGGGAAAGAAGAACTGTGCTAGATGGATTTGTTGTTGATCTGTGCATTGCGTGTATTACCACCTAGCAGAATACACGGTTTAAGACATTGCATGATGCCTCTCTTTCCCCATGTTGATTTCATTTTACACCCTACTCCATTTACTTCATGCTTTTCCTTCCTAGTTCACTCCATATTCTACTTTTTCCCCAGTGCACCCGACACCATTTTCGACTCCTTCTTTTTCTCTTCACAACAGATCCAGACTAAGACCGTGGCACAGTGTGTGGAGTACTACTACTCCTGGAAAAAGGAGCATAAACTTGCCAGCACTCTGGCTCAGGTGAGGGGCAAGAAAATCGAGACGTGCCAGGAAGGTCGAGAAACTGGCAGAAGGGGAGAAAAGCTGCTGGCGAGCCATGCCAGACGCCCCTTTGCCAGGATCACATCGTCCCATGCGCTGGGAAAGGCACAGCAGATGCTGCCCGGGGCTTCCTTGTGCTGCTGCCCTGAAGTATGCAATTCTGGAGCCTAACTTTGACCCAAGGAAGCAGCAGCGCCACCAAAATGGGCTTTGACTCTCTACAGATGGGCTTCTCAAGGGCTGGCACCCTCGCTGACTCCAATCAGACCCTTAATTCCCCACTGCTTGCTGACATCAGCAATCCAGGCTGCCTTTGTGGATATGCTGCAGATTTTCAGGGAGTTTTTCTAGCATCGCAGCATACTCCCCAAGAAAGAGCTGCCGGTGCCGTGGCTCCCCTAAAACTTTCCTTACCGGCAAAGAGCAATTTGCTTCACATCATGTGAGAGAGAGAGAGAGAGAGAGAGACAGGGAGGGAGATTATTTTGGGGACTAGAAAATGGCTAACCATGTGTCTACCCTAATTGGACTGAATTTAAATGCCATTGCCTAGACATTTGTGGAGGAAAAGCAGAGAGAAATAGATGTTAGGCAGAAAGGTAGAAATAAGAAATGTAGAGCTCTAAATAGGCAGGTATTTATCCCACCCCTTTGGCCTGTAGAAAAGAGGAGTATTTTCCTCCAAGCTCTGGGTTGGCAGCCCGCCGCAGCCCATTGGCAAAGGCAGCCGTTTTCTCAGCTCTTGAGGGTCTGGAAAGATTTGCTTAGGCCGATAGATTTTTGTGCTGGATGCTCTGATTTCCAGCTTTGTGAGAGGAAGGAAGCATTGATAAGGACTCTTTGATTTCCAGAGTGTGGGCAAAGCAAAGAGGAGGAAAAGCCCTCCCAGAAAGGAGAACGGGGAGACAGGGAAGAGAAGCCGCAAGAGGGCTCGCAGCGCCGAGTGTCCCTGCTGCCAAGCGCGCCAGCCGCCCCGCTCGGCGGGAGGCCCCTTTCCCTGCGGGCAGTGCAAACGGTGCGTAAGTTCCTCCTCTTTCTGCTCAAAGCTGCGCCTTTGGACTAAAACGGGCTGACCCTTTTCAAAGGCACCGCAGGGGAAGCTGGGGGCACTTGCAGCATCGCCCCCGGCAGCCGTGGTCAAGCTTAACACCCACCTCAAACCCAAAGAGCTTAGGTAAAACCCAGCCTTCACAATGAAACCTTGCCGTGCCCCAACAAGACACAGTTCATACAAGTAGGAATAGATCCATCAAAGCTTGGTTTGATGCTGCTGGTCAAATTCAAAAGAGGATGCAGCAAAAGGAGGAAGACATTTCAAGGCATTGAAAGTAGAACCATCAGACTCATGGTGCTGATCAATTCACAAATGTGCCACTGCCCGAAAAGACAGAAATTCCTACTCAAACGGAGATCTCGGCACTTGGTTTCATGGTGTGTACTAAAGTGAGCAATGGATGGTTTGTTTCCTATCTTGCAGGGTGTTTGAAACCGTGAAGGAAAGGAACAAACACAGGAGAAGACATCGGCCTCGGAAGGCAGCAGAGCCTCTCCCCAAGAAGAAAAGACCAAATTAGACAACCCTGCAGGTTGTCCAGGGCTAGCAAGAGTTAGGTATCAATAGGACTAGATAGGAATAGGACTGTTTTTTAAGCTTTTAGGGTAGTTTAATCTTCTACTTAGTTAGTTGACATGATAGGAATCTCCTCAATTTAGTCGTTAAGATCCATTAGTATTATTCAAGATTCAATAGTTTTATTAGATTTATCAATAAATTTCAAAGGTTGGGTGTTGTCTATGCTCTGCCTTTTGTCATTTTGCCTTTGTTGAGAGCCAATGGGTCTTTATCATTAAACCAAAGTTTGTTCCATTTTGTCTTTTTGTCTGTATGAAAACACTCTGGCAATGTTTGTTCCATTTGCCTGGTGTTGCAAAGACGGCACTTGCCCTGAGAGAAGAATCTGGGCAGGCGCCACCTCCCCCGGGCCCAGCCCCTTGCTCAGCTGGCAGGACTTACTGAGGTGTGTCTCCTTTACTGCCAGTGAAATAACGCTGGGGCTTCAGCCTTTGATTCCTCAACATCTCAGCTGGGAGTGGAAAGGGAGGCTTTGTTTAATTCACGGAATTGGATCTAGATGAGTGGTCTGGTCTCACCATATTTTCTGGCATAAAAGCAGCGGCTTTAGTCCTTTTTGGAGCCCAGCAACATAACTTTGTTTCATTTTGGGGGACTGATGGAGCTGACCACCTTGGAGGACGTTTCTAAGCCCTCCGATTCTATCCAATTCCTATCCTGCATGCGCCACAAAGGCATGGCTAGTTCAGTTTCAGTTTCTCTCGAAAGGACCAGTGTCCCGCTCTGGGCCTCCAGCAATCTCCTTAGCTAAAGCAGAGCGGGTGTGATCATTATCCTCTGACTTCTCACAGCTCGGGCACTTGCGCCAAAGAAGAATCAAAGGCACTCTTTCTTCGAGGCCAGCAAATGGCCCTGCCTAGCAAGGCTTTGGTGGCAGGGGCTGTGGAGGGTGGAGAGGGGGCGAGGGAGGGGGCAATTGCCAGGCTGCTTCTGGGAAGCCGAGGGAAGCTTGCCCTTGTCTGATGGAGGCGGTGCAGGTGGGCTTTGGAGCCTACAAAGTATCTGCCTTGCAGTGGGACTTGTTCCAGCTGCCCCCTCAGTTTGCTGGCCAGTGGGTAACGTGCAGGCTGGGAAGGAAGCAAGATTGGGACTGAAGCAAGATTTGCTTTTCCTTAACGACAGGCAGGAAAGCAGCAAAGCTGCCTGGGTTTTGTCATATCTGGGATCTAGGCATTAAAACCAATGTGAAGGCCAGCAGTGTGGAAAGGGAATTCTGTTAGTGTTGCTTTCTTAGAGGAATGCCAGAGTCTTTTGGGGACAAACACCGAGCTTCTCCAAGGGAGCTGGAAGAGGGCTATAGAAATTCTGCATGAATGTTTGCTAGAGAAATGCCCGTGTGCTGTCCCTGTGTGTGTGTGTGTGTCCCCATCAGTTGCCCTGAAAAACATCCTGTTTCTCCAAGTTTCAAGGGAGGAGTGATGAGGTGAGAGACCAGCTCAGAGGCCCAAAGGAGGGAAAACATGCAGTGACATTATTGGGCAGCAAAAGGAGAATTGAGAAAGGGGGCAGGATGAATGGCTCCACTTTGAGAGGAAGCTCTGGAGTTGGCTCTGCGCTGGACAACTTGCAAATTCCAGCTCCTCTCAGAGCTGGAGGAGAGCCAGTGGGAGGAGCCCTTCTGGTTCTCCAGGGCAGGAGATGAGGTCTGGGCCCTTGCACAGAGGCAGGCTCCTGTGCACGTTCAGCTGGAGGCACCTTGCAGAGAAGCACCGGGAAGACCCAGGGCTGTCCCTGCACTGCTTTTGCCCGTCTCATCAGACGACTGAGGAGAAAAGGCCCCATGGGAAGCTTCTCAGAGCAAACTTGCAGCAGAAGAAGTACAAGGGCCAGAGGCGGCCCATGCCTCTTTCTGTCCCATGGCTCCCCTGGGGTTCTAGATGGAATGTTGGGCTGTGGCCATAGCAACTGTCGTTGTCTCCTGCTCCTGCGGCCCTTGCTGGAACGCTGGTGGAGCAGCGCTGGAGCAGCAGCTGCAGGATCAGCTCCTGGGCTGTCCCTGACCAGCCGCCTTCTGCACTCAGCGCCAGACCCGGCCTCTGCACCGACGTCCTGGTCTCCTCGTCTGCCTCCGGGCGTCCCCAGAGCACTTGGGAACCGTCCAAGGTAAGAAAATCCCCGTTTGCCCTCAAAGCACTAGCACAGGGGCAGGAGGCTCCAGCTGCCTCTCCCACCAAGCACGACACACAGGCTGCGTGCTCACTTTCCCCAGACGAGCTTCCACGTGAAAGCAGGCTGCAGCTTCTGAAGGAATCATGTTGCCTCCAGGGGAAACACAGACCTTTCCATAGAGGACCTAGAGAGGTGTCCCAGTGCAGTTGCAGATCCTCGTCCACGGATGACCTGATTAAAAGTTCTTGGCACCCATTTCAGTCCTCAAACTATCTTGTGCTGACCCCAAAACAAATTGTTTGTGGCTGAGCACTTCAGGGCTTCAGTGTCAACAATCCCCTTATGCCCTGACTCTGCTCACACCCGCTCCAAAGCTTCAAACACCAGAATGATGGCACTTCTCCTCTGGCATCCCTGTCGTTCAGGGCATAGAAGCATTTGACTGGGCTTCTCCTCAAACACAGGCTTTCAACTTCAAAAACCATCTGGGATCAGCAATTCTTATATACTGACGTAGTTCCATGGCTTATAGATCCATGCTATTTTAATATCTTTATAGATTCTTTTTCCAGTGCACGTAGGGCTGGTTCTACCTCATGCTCAGGGGCGGCCGTCAAATGCCATCTCCTCAAGAGCACAATCACAGTAGCACAGAATTTCCTGGCTTGGAAGGGATTCTCAAAGATCACTGAGCCCAAGTCCAGGGCCTGCCCAGGGCAGCCTCAACAATCACAGCCTGTGCCCAAGAGCAGTGTCCAAACACTTTTGGAGCTCAGTCAGGCTTGGTGCTGTGCCCCCTTCCCTGGGGAGGCTGTTGCAGTGCCCAAGCAGCCTCTGGCTGAAGAACCTTTTCCTTCTATCCAACCTAAGCCTGCACTGGCACATCTCCCCTGCCATTCTCTGGGCTCTTCTCAGTGGCCCCGGGAGTGAAGAGAGTAGTGCATGGCCTTGTGCTTGCCCTCCTGAGGAAGCTGCTGACTGCTAGAGGGTCCTGCCTAGGACATTCCATGTCAAAAAGGCGGCAAAGAGAAAGGAGCTGGGACACAGGAGCTCGGGCTTTGCAATGATGAGGATGAGAAGGAAGGATTTTTAACTGGAGCATTGCTTTGATCTCTTTCAGGTGGAAAGGAGAGGCACAATGAAAAGGAAAGCAAGAGCCCAGATTCAGCCGTGAGTTTTGGCATAGGGTTAAAGGACAGCAAACTGGAGGAATGGCGAGGAGGAGAACTGCTCTTTCAGAGTCAGGGTGGCATTGGTTCAAGCCTGTGGGTGCACAGGAAGGCTCTCTTGACCACTTGCCTTTCTCACCTCCACCTCCTTCTTCCTTTAGACACATCAATGTTGGCAGCGACTTTCAGGCTGAGCTGCCAGAGCTGCAGAGCAGAGCACCAAGTGAGGATGAAGAGCCTGCAACCCTGGTCTGGAAGCCCTGGGGGGAGGATGACTCTGACATGGAAAAACCTGACAGAGGTAGCTTTGCTTCAAGCTTTTCTTCCACCCCTGAGCTACTTGGGTCTTTAAAAGGCTCCTTTTGCGTAAAAAGGCAGCCTTTTGCAGGCTCTGCTTCTCTCCTTGTCTCGCCCATCTTCCCATGTAGAAGTGTTAGAGGCAAGGAGCAAGAGCAAGCACCTTGCTCTCCAAATTGGTCAGGGCCGTCTGCCACTGGAAGAGCGGAGATTGGCCCCCACTTCTTCTTACAGAAGCTGCTTTGGAGGGAGAGCCAGCACTGCGTGGGCCCTTGGTTCAGCTGGCCCTGGCTTTGCTCTCCTTTTCATACTCTGCAAGCTGCTGTCTTTAGCTCCCGGCCTTTCCTTCTGCCTTGCATGGCAGTCTTTGCCCTTGCTGGCCTCAAGGCTGACTTTCGGTGGGTTTTTTGTTGTGCTTGCAGTAAGAGAACTGTTGGACATGGCCAGCTCCCGTGGCATTCCCGGGGCAGCAGCTAACCTGGAGCGCGCCCTGCACTGCCTGCACCGGGCACGCGGCAGCGTTCCGGTAAGAAGCGGCTGTTTGGGCGCAGAGAAGAGGGCACAGGGAATGCAGAGGGCCCGGGCACTGGGACAGCCTTTCCTGGCTGCTCTTTGAAGAAGGGTCTTAACAGGGAGCAGAGCACTTGCTGCCTGCTGTGTCTCCTCCAGCTGCGTCAGGGCTGAGCCCAAAGGGCTCCAGCAGGGAGAATCTCCCTCCTGGAGGCGGCGGCGGCGGCGGAAGGTCCTGCTGCCTTGTAAATGGCCTGGAGAGCTGGCTTCTCTAAGACATTTGGAGGGGAAATTCCCAGAAGCCTCAGTCAGCTGAGGCCATTCTGGCTGCAGGAGCAGCAAAATCCTTAGGTTGGTGAGCAAAAGGCCACTCTCGGGGACCCGGATCAAAGGGTTGGGCAGCAAAAACCAGGGACTTGGAGCAAATCACAGTGTTTCCCCCACATGGGATACAGTCGCTTGAATGTCTGGAGAGGCAAAGTAGCTGCAAGGCAGCACCTGTGATTTTTTGGCTCATTTTTAATGTGGTGGGGCGGCTAAAGCCTCTTCCCTCTTAATCTTGCAGGAGGCTCTGGAGATGCTGCTCTCAGAGGGGCCTGCAACACCTCAAGGCCACCCCATGGCTGATTATCATTACGCAGGTAAGCAAAGCAGAGCTTCTTGCGTCCCTGACAGATGCTGCCGTCCCCTTCATTGTTGTGGCAAGGGTTTCTGCTTAAAGCAATTGTGCTTAACACCAGCACAAGGTCTTGTCTCCTCTGCGGGTGGGGAAGCACCAGCATCTAGTCCTTCAGCTTTACTTCTTTTCCAATCCTTCTCCCCGGGCAATGCCTGCTCTTGTCTTCATGACCTTCTGAGGGAGCAGACACGTACACACACGGGAATGACGGCCTGCCACCATTTTCTTTCGGCAGCCAGTGGGATCTACTTGGTGTGGATCAAGGGATGCGTTTACTACCCGCTGCTTTTTCTTGCCAGGCTCTGATAGATGGACACCTGAGGAGAAGGAGTCCTTCCAAAAGGCTTTCCACACCTACGGCAAGGATTTTCATCTCATCCAGAAGCAGGTAAAGCCACGGGACATTCTTTACCCGAGCAGATCGTCAGGAGGAAAGCTTGGTTATTTCTGGGAACAAGCACTGGGCTTCAGTCTCTCTCTTCTCAAGTACCAAGTATCTTCAAGAAGTAACAAAAGGGGACATCAAAAGCCTGTGTCAAAAGGATGATCCTGCCTCTCCAGCCCTTTTCTCCAAGCTCTTTTGGAAGATGAAGCTTTCTTCTGTCAGACTTGTCGCACAGGTCTGCTGCTGCTTCCACAAGACGGTGTGCTGGCATAACTGGAGTGAAGCGGGGAAAGAAGAACTGTGCTAGATGGATTTGTTGCTGATCTGTGCATTGCGTGTATTACCACCTAGCAGAATACACGGTTTAAGACATTGCATGATGCCTCTCTTTCCCCATGTTGATTTCATTTTACACCCTGCTCCATTTACTTCATGCTTTTCCTTCCTAGTTCACTCCATATTCTACTTTTTCCCCAGTGCACCCGACACCATTTTCGACTCCTTCTTTTTCTCTTCACAACAGATCCAGACTAAGACAGTGGCACAGTGTGTGGAGTACTACTACTCCTGGAAAAAGGAGCATAAACTTGCCAGCACTCTGGCTCAGGTGAGGGGCAAGAAAATCGAGACGTGCCAGGAAGGTCGAGAAACTGGCAGAAGGGGAGAAAAGCTGCTGGCGAGCCATGCCAGACGCCCCTTTGCCAGGATCACATCGTCCCATGCGCTGGGAAAGGCACAGCAGATGCTGCCCGGGGCTTCCTTGTGCTGCTGCCCTGAAGTATGCAATCCTGGAGCCTAACTTTGACCCAAGGAAGCAGCAGCGCCACCAAAATGGGCTTTGACTCTCTACAGATGGGCTTCTCAAGGGCTGGCACCCTCGCTGACTCCAATCAGACCCTTAATTCGAGCAGTGCTGCTCGAGTCCGTAGGCCGGGAAACAAAAATGGAAACAAAACCCTACTTGCACAGGTTTTGAGACCATGCAAGGGAAAAAGGGAAAAACAGGACACTTGCACGAGTCCACGGACTGTGCAAGAAAATACAGAAGCAGAAGAACACCCGCTGTAAGCTGAGAACAGCTCAGTCGAGGTGATCCTCCTGCACTGAGCGTGCCAAGAGCTGCTCTGGACGCTGAGGCCTTGCAGGCAGCAGAACAACCTCCTGCTGACAAGGCTGTGACGTGGCAGCCCTCTGCTGACATCACAATAGCAGCTGCTGTGGGTTGGTCGGTGAATCCATGCATAGCAACCAAACCTTCTCTACAGCTAACGCAAAAGAATAGCCCAGAAAGTTCTCCTCTGCCCCAAAGCAGCACAAAACCCCCTTGCAGTCCGTAACCCACAGCTGAAAGCATCCAAGAGTAAGACAAAACAGGCACCAAGCCCATACACCTTGTGTACCAAGCTGGACTCAGAGAAAGAGCCAGGATGTGAGGAAACCAAAGGCCACGTGCCCTTCTGCCCAGCAGCACTTCTGACTAAAACCAAGAAGAATTGCTTAAATTCTGTGGATGAAATTGTGCTTTGCTCGTATCCTGGAGAGTTCTCTCCATTGGAATGCCTGTCATTCCTGCCCGTTTGCTGCATGGCTAACATCAACCAGCAAATTGTAGGGCTTGCTGAAGGAAGAATGACACCTGAGTGGGGAGAAAAAGCCAAGTAACCAACCTGCTGCACACGCAGCACACTGCTGCTGCACAATGACGGCACCTCAAAGAAGCCTTTGGGGCCTGTGCCTCACTTCTGGCAGCTTCCCTGCAGTAGGCATCTGGCAGTCACAGGGATATGACTCTAATGGACACACAGGAAGAAGGAAAAGAACGTTAAATCCCAATGTAGGACAATGTAGAAGCTGATGGGAGGAGGAAACCAGTGTGACAAAATGGGCAAGTCCCACTTAAAAGGGAGTTATGAGGCAGAGACCAAATGGGTGGTCCAGCTGGTGGACACACCTGAGGAAAACAGAGCCACCACAAGCTTTCCAAAGTTTGGAAGCTTCCTTCCCCCTCCTCTCCTCTGCCTTTGAAACCAGTTTTTGTCTCCCTCCTAAAAATAATTGCTTCATCATTAGCAGCAAGTGCCAGGAAAACCACCAGTGATTTTCTTTCTTAGTTAAAAACTAAAAAGAATGGAGAAAGATCTGGGCTTTTGCTCTTTGCCTGCTTTTGCAGCCATGGTAGCATTTTGGATGGGCTCTACACAAGTCCAGGTGTTTCCCAGCCCCAGGACCACCACTGGCATGAGCCCAGCAAGTGTAGCGGAGAGAGCAGCTGGTCAGGCACCACATGTGACGTGTGGGAGGCTGCATATTGTCCTGATGCAGATTCCCTCTGTGTGTCAGACTGAAAGTCAGGACAATTCTCAAGAAATGTCTGATTAGATGAGGAACCCCTTTGGATCCACAGACACCACATTTGCGCCTCACTGGTGTCATAATCCCCAATCTTTAAAATGTTGCTGGGTCACCTCAATTTCCTCCAGGCTAGACATCAGGGAATAGTTTCAAACATGCACTGCTTACAAATCAGTCCCCAGTGCCTGCATACCGTTTTCTGCCCACCATTCACAAAACGCCCCTATTTCCTCTAAGGAAAGCAACAGAAAGCTCTAGCAGCCTGCCCCCCACCCCAAGAGTTTCCAACCAATTTTTTCCTCTACTTTCTACATCCTATGTCTTAGCAAAAGTGCTTTCTGCCAGCACAGTGGAGACAGACTGTGCTGTTTCATTTTAGTTAAATGGTATGCTGTTTCACCCCTTGAAAATGTTCCGTTTATTCCAAGCCTGTGACCCTCCCCTGAAGTATCATGTATCTGTAATCCCACTGACCCGAGTTTAATTCCTCACCTACTTTGAATCTCGCTGTTAAGATGTGCAAGGGAGACCAGACTGTCTCTTGGCCCATTTCTCCCTTTCTCACCCTCCCTCTCTTCTCCCTCAGAAACCATGCTGCTCCTGGGGTGGCACCCCCAATAAACCCTCCTATAATTATCATACTCAGAAGCCTTGTGGAGTCTCCTTGCCTGCCTGCCTGCTACCAGCCAACATAAAGCTAAGGGGGCCCCCGAGGACTCCGCAGGGATCCTCAAAACAAACCGCAAGAGCCAAGCTGCTTGCTGAAACCCTGAACTTCAGTGCTCTTGAGAACAACACTTGGAAATCCCACTGGAATCAGCATTTCTTACAGGGATTGGCATTTGCTGAGGAATGGCGTACACTGCTCATCCTCTTGGCAGCTCACCTGGGCCTTGTGATAGAAAGAAGGAAGCTAAGTGAGTCTGTGGAGTTTCCTGGCAGGAACAAAGCCTTGGGAGAGCAAGCAGCATTCTCAGGCTGCTCTCAGGGGAAAATCCCAACAAGCTGAAGACACCTGGCTAAAGGGGTGAATAGCATTGTGAGCTATGCTGGCCTGCAATAGCAAGGTCCTGGACATGAAGGTAAGGGGCACAGTGTCCTCGTGTCCTGTTTCTGCATCTTTCTGGGAAGCAGAGGAATCCTGCCTCCGCCTGTGAGGAATTCAGCCTGGGAACTAATAGTTCCCTTCTGGTTTGGCTTTTGCCTTTTTTTCTTTTGGACAGCATTACTTTGTAACATCAGCTGAGCCTGCTCCCAGGGTGCCTGAGTGGACCCTGTCAGCAAAGGAAGTGCAGGAAGCCTGGAGAGGAGGCACCTGTGCTTGAGGAGGCTTTGTGGCCTGCCAGCTCAGCACAGGACTGGGAATGAAAACAGCTAAATCCTGCACTCCATGGGAAGGTTCCCTTGCCGGTCAGCGTGCGCTGAAGCGAAGCTTTGCCCTGGCGCTGTGCCTTGCGGACGGACAGTCCCGTCGGTGGCTGCGCAGCTGCCCGAGGCTCTCCTCCCTCACAGAGGGGCCCCGGCCCGCCCCGGGCGCCCCCTGGCGGCTGCCCCGCCCCGCCCGCCCCGCGCAGGGGCGCTCCCTTTTCATGGCGCCGCCCAGCGGCAGCCGCCCCTCACTGCAGGCAAGGAGGAGGGACCGGCCCCTGCTGCTCCTCCTGTCACGTGTCTCCTTTCTTTTCCAAGAGACAGGAAGGCTCCAAAGGAAGCGTTTTCCAGCTGTGTCCCTCTGCTTTACTTGCTGGGGGCCGACAGTCTCCCTGAAGGTGGCCCTAGTGCATCCATAAGTTCTGGTGCAGGAAAAGGCCCCTTCCTTCTCCCACCAGCTGTCATTACTGCCTCAAAAGCACCGCCCAGCTCTGGAAGGAGAAACAGCCCAAGGCACAGTGGTGCCATCCCTGCTCAGCCGGGGCTTTCTGGCACAGCAGCAGCAGCAGCAGCAGCAGCAGGGCTTGCCTTGGCTTCACCTGGGAAGCCAGAAGCCTCTGTAAATCAGCACGTTCCCAGGCTGCATCAGCTCCTGCTGCTGGGTGAATCCTACTAGCTCTGATAATTTCCAAAAGGTTATAAAGGCAGCAGTGTAGACATACATGCAGAGCAACCAGCATCCAATAAATGTGTGAGAAGTTTCCCCACAGAAAGGAAAAGAAAAATGTGTCCTGGGAGCAAGATCTCAAGAAGAAATGATTGAGATTTGCAGTTATACACAGATTTGTTGCGGCATGTCTGCAACTAGCCTCTGTGAGTGAGCTGCACTCCCAGAGCCCAGAGCACGCTTGCTTAAACTGCTGAGGAATGAGGCAAGAGACGGGTGTTTGTGTTGAACTCCAGACATTGTTTATTGCACTGAAGAGGGTCTAGGGACAGAGACAAAATGGGGCCGAGGACACAGGGTTTTATATGGGAGGAATAAGGCGTGGAGCAACACAGTAAGCCAGGACCAATAGGTGACAAGTGAGGGGAGAACATTCTAGGGTGTGTACATAGAAGGAAAAAATGGCAGTTGAACTGGGTGATACCAACAAAACCTGCTGCATCAGCATGAGCCTGCAAATGCCCATGGACGAGACTATTGCCTTCTGAGAAGTATCTCTCTTTGACCTTGGTCATCTTTGCCCTGAGGTTAAAGTTCCAATGGTAGGCCCCTAGGCTTCCACACAGATTTAAGGTGCAACCATGATACTGTAAAAAAGGGAAGAAAATTCACCTTTCTGAAGAGGCAAGCTCCTCATTGTATCATGTGCACAGCCAGCCTTTATCAAAATCAAAGGGTAAAAAGAGGGTTACTCCAAGAGGTATGACTTCAATCTAGTTCTCTGCAAATTTCTTATATGTGTTGGGATAAATTACTGTTCCTTTCCTGTGGCCTTGCAAGTGGAGGAGAATAATAGTAATAGTAATAGTAATGATGATTTTATATATCTATATATATATAAATATATATATATTTATATATATATAAAATCATCATTATTAATACTATTATATATATATATAGTATGCACATTAAATTATGCATTAAAAATGGAAGTACTTAGATAATCAGGCAGTATTTGCAATTCGTAGACTATTGATTCCATAGCATGTTTGAAGAAACGATCTTAATTCTGTTGTAATAACTTTTAACTGACGTGGAATGAAGATTGAGTATTGTACTGATGAACTCTGTGAGCTTACTTAGGTTGCACCAGTGGAAGAACAATTTTGTTTAAAATGTGATGTAAATTACATACGACTTTGAAACACAACGATGTTTTGTCCTTGTCATTTTAGAACAAAATTGTTCTTGCTCAAAATTCTGTTTATTAGGCAATGTAATGGTGTCCATTTGGATACATAAAAATTTAAAAGTCAGCTCCATTGCAACAACATATTCATTCAAATACTGGTTTAGGGAATGTTGCTGCCTTAGTGCAGCATAAATGACCACATTAGTTAAAAGTCAACCAATCAACAAATTCAGCTTTAAGTTATCATACAACTGCTGTTGTACAATTCTTTCAGGATCTTTTGCTGGTCACCGTGACTTTGAGAAATGTTAAAAGTCTCTTTCCTCAGCTTGAGTGCTTGAAGAATGAGTCGGAGCTTTTCAGTTCTTGGTCTCAAGGTTGTTTATTGCGTCTTATCTATAAAAAATTTTCTCTTACTCTGCTGAGCTCTGTCCAGCAGGACAGTTCTAGGCACACTGCCTGCCCCCAGAGTGGTGTTATGTCTTTATACTAAAAACTACATATATAATGTTTACAATCACTTTCTAATACTTATCACCTATGTTGACAGTGAGCTTCTACTCTAAACCAATCTAAAAGTGCCAACATCACAGCAGAAGATGGAGGCCAAGAAGAAGAAGGAGAAAGGCTGGACACACCCAGATCCCTCCGTCTTGCCTCCTGAACTCCCATTCTAGAAACCCCAAAATCTACTTTTCCACTCTGTGATAACTTCACTATTACTTTACCTAAAGTGTTGTGGCTTGCTGATCTTCATATAGGGTTGTTAATTTGCTCCATGGGTCATAATCAAAACTACAGGTGTTTTGGGCTCCGTGCCAGGGCTTCTGAGCCTCCTGGCAAGGGTCTTGGCCATTCTGGACAGCTAGAGAGATGTCCTATGTTCCCACACAATTCTAGCAGGATTTTCTTTTTCTCCTATTCTGCTACGTTTTTGTGACATTTGCTTTAGGACTCTGCTCTAGCAGGATGTTGATGACAGCTTCTAGTATTCTCTGCCTGGCATGCCTTCACAAAGATAAAGCTATGCTTTTAGGCCCCATGTGGGCCATTCATTTGCCAAAAATATCCAGTTAAAACATCATTGACGGGTGTAAATATGTGCTTCTTCATTGGTACCTGTTGCAGCGTGATTTCCTGTTTCACCTTTCCCAACCCCCTCAGGTGTGCCAACCTTTCCCATCCCCCTTTTGCCCTCCTGCCTAAGAGCTGTCAATCAACCTTAACATTCCAGCAAGGTGTCTTGTGATTGGCAGAAGTTCAAAAGATGCCCTTCAGGTCCGGGTTCATTGGCCCGTCCAAGCATCTATATCCCTTGAGGCTTCCCCTCCTCACACCTGGTTGGCCCTCACCTGTCCCTTCCCTCCCCCTGTCCCCGGGGCTTAAAAGGACACGAGACCACGTGGCTGGGAGTTCTATTGGGAGCTGTTACAACACTCAGAGGTCTACCACCCTAAAATAAAACTCTGGATTAAGACTCTACGATAGAACCCGCTCCTTTTCTCTTCACCGTCGCCTGAACCTTTTCCACCAGAGGTAAACTGAGTTCCTACTTTGCCTGGATTTGTTCCCAGTGCCTAGCTGCAGCATCCAGCCGGCCAAAGGTATCTCTGGGGTAAAACGCCACAGCTGCTGCCTTTGGTCTAGCAGCGAGGGCTAGACGAAGCCAGGCACCCCACACCCAGAAACATTGGGATTAATATTCTATATATTGGCGCCGAGACATGTGGCTGCACAGACCTGCAGCCCCAAAAGGATCCTCAGAACCTTGGAAAAGCCTTATGGCAGCTTAAGCTTCCACTGGAAGAGCTGTGGTTGCACAGCTCTCCAGAGAGACTTTGGGACTGAACCCACAAGAAGCCTCGAGGAGCGCATTGCGCCTCTGGAAAGTGCAGCTCCTTTATGGTGAGCGAATTTTCCAGGGGAGAATAGGGGAGCCCCTCGTGCCCAAGGGGTCCTATTCAGTGAAGAGACCAGCCTGCCTGACTTTGCCAGCAACAGCTTCAATTTCGTTGAGTATTTCTGCTCCTTGAGGGGGTAGAAGCTTAAACTGCGTCTCTGCTGTGAGAGTTGTTCTTTTTTGCTCTTGTATTTAGGCTGCGCAGCCCTGTGGAGCTAAGGCGGTTCCCTGTGTAAAGCTTTAACTCTGTGGCGTGTTTTCGCCGCTTTTGGGACTCGCGCCATCAGTCGGAGGAGCAGGACAGCTCTGCCTGCCCCTTCCCCAGGCTCGGCAGCACGGCGTGCTCTCTCTCGGTGCGGGGGGGCTGCTCTCTCTCGGTGCGCAGGGGTGGGGGGTGCTCCCTACACGCGGCGCGGAGCGGGCCCGGTTTCGGCTCGCCACGTGGCGCGGGGGGGCTGCGTTCGCGGGCGGAGGAGGCTTTGTCTGTCTCTCCATGCGGCCGGGGCGGATCCCCATTCCCTGCTGCTGTTGCCGCGGCAATTTTAAAAGCAATATATACAGCTGCATTGTGAAAGCTTTTGTCTGATACCGCTTTTTAACCGTGGTCTTTTTAGAAATTGGTAGCTGATTTTGGCTTTGCATTCGGTCGGCGGGACTTTGTTCTGTGCCATTTACATCTAAGATGGGCTAAAATTAAGCGCAGCACAAAAAGGAGTGTGTTATCATATTATTGGAATTTTAGGTAGTGCAAATGTAAAGTTCTCTAAAGGAAAATTGAAACAGTTTATAAGGTGGATAGTTCTACACTTCCCTTAAACTTCTCCTGAGGAAGTCCACAATGTTCAGTTATGGCATAAAGTAGGGCATGAATTGATAACCTTGGGACAGTCTGGGAATACATCCTCAGCTAAATTTGTGTTCCGGAGCTTACATATTCGGACAGCATTGCTGAAACAATGGGAATTGGAGAAAAAGCCCAATGTCAAGCCATGTACCTCTGCTCTCCCTGGTTCCCCCCCGTTCCAGCCCTAAATCTCTTACCCCAAAACTTGGTATTTTTAAGAGAGCAAATCCTGCTCATGTTCTGGGAAGTCGACTCCAGGTCCGGTAAGAAGCGGCTGTTTGGGCGCAGAGAAGAGGGCACAGGGAATGCAGAGGGCCCGGGCACTGGGACAGCCTTTCCTGGCTGCTCTTTGAAGAAGGGTCTTAACAGGGAGCAGAGCACTTGCTGCCTGCTGTGTCTCCTCCAGCTGCGTCAGGGCTGAGCCCAAAGGGCTCCAGCAGGGAGAATCTCCCTCCTGGAGGCGGCGGCGGCGGCGGAAGGTCCTGCTGCCTTGTAAATGGCCTGGAGAGCTGGCTTCTCTAAGACATTTGGAGGGGAAATTCCCAGAAGCCTCAGTCAGCTGAGGACATTCTGGCTGCAGGAGCAGCAAAATCCTTAGGTTGGTGAGCAAAAGGCCACTCTCGGGGACCCGGATCAAAGGGTTGGGCAGCAAAAACCAGGGACTTGGAGCAAATCACAGTGTTTCACCCACATGGGATACAGTCGCTTGAATGTCTGGAGAGGCAAAGTAGCTGCAAGGCAGCACCTGTGATTTTTTGGCTCATTTTTAATGTGGTGGGGCGGCTAAAGCCTCTTCCCTCTTAATCTTGCAGGAGGCTCTGGAGATGCTGCTCTCAGAGGGGCCTGCAACACCTCAAGGCCACCCCATGGCTGATTATCATTACGCAGGTAAGCAAAGCAGAGCTTCTTGCGTCCCTGACAGATGCTGCCGTCCCCTTCATTGTTGTGGCAAGGGTTTCTGCTTAAAGCAATTGTGCTTAACACCAGCACAAGGTCTTGTCTCCTCTGCGGGTGGGGAAGCACCAGCATCTAGTCCTTCAGCTTTACTTCTTTTCCAATCCTTCTCCCCGGGCAATGCCTGCTCTTGTCTTCATGACCTTCTGAGGGAGCAGACACGTACACACACGGGAATGACGGCCTGCCACCATTTTCTTTCGGCAGCCAGTGGGATCTACTTGGTGTGGATCAAGGGATGCGTTTACTACCCACTGCTTTTTCTTGCCAGGCTCTGATAGATGGACACCTGAGGAGAAGGAGTCCTTCCAAAAGGCTTTCCACACCTACGGCAAGGATTTTCATCTCATCCAGAAGCAGGTAAAGCCACGGGACATTCTTTACCCGAGCAGATCGTCAGGAGGAAAGCTTGGTTATTTCTGGGAACAAGCACTGGGCTTCAGTCTCTCTCTTCTCAAGTACCAAGTATCTTCAAGAAGTAACAAAAGGGGACATCAAAAGCCTGTGTCAAAAGGATGATCCTGCCTCTCCAGCCCTTTTCTCCAAGCTCTTTTGGAAGATGAAGCTTTCTTCTGTCAGACTTGTCGCACAGGTCTGCTGCTGCTTCCACAAGACGGTGTGCTGGCATAACTGGAGTGAAGCGGGGAAAGAAGAACTGTGCTAGATGGATTTGTTGCTGATCTGTGCATTGCGTGTATTACCACCTAGCAGAATACAGGGTTTAAGACATTGCATGATGCCTCTCTTTCCCCATGTTGATTTCATTTTACACCCTACTCCATTTACTTCATGCTTTTCCTTCCTAGTTCACTCCATATTCTACTTTTTCCCCAGTGCACCCGACACCATTTTCGACTCCTTCTTTTTCTCTTCACAACAGATCCAGACTAAGACAGTGGCACAGTGTGTGGAGTACTACTACTCCTGGAAAAAGGAGCATAAACTTGCCAGCACTCTGGCTCAGGTGAGGGGCAAGAAAATCGAGACGTGCCAGGAAGGTCGAGAAACTGGCAGAAGGGGAGAAAAGCTGCTGGCGAGCCATGCCAGACGCCCCTTTGCCAGGATCACATCGTCCCATGCGCTGGGAAAGGCACAGCAGATGCTGCCCGGGGCTTCCTTGTGCTGCTGCCCTGAAGTATGCAATCCTGGAGCCTAACTTTGACCCAAGGAAGCAGCAGCGCCACCAAAATGGGCTTTGACTCTCTACAGATGGGCTTCTCAAGGGCTGGCACCCTCGCTGACTCCAATCAGACCCTTAATTCGAGCAGTGCTGCTCGAGTCCGTAGGCCGGGAAACAAAAATGGAAACAAAACCCTACTTGCACAGGTTTTGAGACCGTGCAAGGGAAAAAGGGAAAAACAGGACACTTGCACGAGTCCACGGACTGTGCAAGAAAATACAGAAGCAGAAGAACACCCGCTGTAAGCTGAGAACAGCTCAGTCGAGGTGATCCTCCTGCACTGAGCGTGCCAAGAGCTGCTCTGGACGCTGAGGCCTTGCAGGCAGCAGAACAACCTCCTGCTGACAAGGCTGTGACGTGGCAGCCCTCTGCTGACATCACAATAGCAGCTGCTGTGGGTTGGTTGGTGAATCCATGCATAGCAACCAAACCTTCTCTACAGCTAACGCAAAAGAATATCCCAGAAAGTTCTCCTCTGCCCCAAAGCAGCACAAAACCCCCTTGCAGTCCGTAACCCACAGCTGAAAGCATCCAAGAGTAAGACAAAACAGGCACCAAGCCCATACACCTTGTGTACCAAGCTGGACTCAGAGAAAGAGCCAGGATGTGAGGAAACCAAAGGCCACGTGCCCTTCTGCCCAGCAGCACTTCTGACTAAAACCAAGAAGAATTGCTTAAATTCTGTGGATGAAATTGTGCTTTGCTCGTATCCTGGAGAGTTCTCTCCATTGGAATGCCTGTCATTCCTGCCCGTTTGCTGCATGGCTAACATCAACCAGCAAATTGTAGGCCTTGCTGAAGGAAGAATGACACCTGAGTGGGGAGAAAAAGCCAAGTAACCAACCTGCTGCACACGCAGCACACTGCTGCTGCACAATGACGGCACCTCAAAGAAGCCTTTGGGGCCTGTGCCTCACTTCTGGCAGCTTCCCTGCAGTAGGCATCTGGCAGTCACAGGGATATGACTCTAATGGACACACAGGAAGAAGGAAAAGAACGTTAAATCCCAATGTAGGACAATGTAGAAGCTGATGGGAGGAGGAAACCAGTGTGACAAAATGGGCAAGTCCCACTTAAAAGGGAGTTATGAGGCAGAGACCAAATGGGTGGTCCAGCTGGTGGACACACCTGAGGAAAACAGAGCCACCACAAGCTTTCCAAAGTTCGGAAGCTTCCTTCCCCCTCCTCTCCTCTGCCTTTGAAACCAGTTTTTGTCTCCCTCCTAAAAATAATTGCTTCATCATTAGCAGCAAGTGCCAGGAAAACCACCAGTGATTTTCTTTCTTAGTTAAAAACTAAAAAGAATGGAGAAAGATCTGGGCTTTTGCTCTTTGCCTGCTTTTGCAGCCATGGTAGCATTTTGGATGGGCTCTACACAAGTCCAGGTGTTTCCCAGCCCCAGGACCACCACTGGCATGAGCCCAGCAAGTGTAGCGGAGAGAGCAGCTGGTCAGGCACCACATGTGACGTGTGGGAGGCTGCATATTGTCCTGATGCAGATTCCCTCTGTGTGTCAGACTGAAAGTCAGGACAATTCTCAAGAAATGTCTGATTAGATGAGGAACCCCTTTGGATCCACAGACACCACATTTGCGCCTCACTGGTGTCATAATCCCCAATCTTTAAAATGTTGCTGGGTCACCTCAATTTCCTCCAGGCTAGACATCAGGGAATAGTTTCAAACATGCACTGCTTACAAATCAGTCCCCAGTGCCTGCATACCGTTTTCTGCCCACCATTCACAAAACGCCCCTATTTCCTCTAAGGAAAGCAACAGAAAGCTCTAGCAGCCTGCCCCCCACCCCAAGAGTTTCCAACCAATTTTTTCCTCTACTTTCTACATCCTATGTCTTAGCAAAAGTGCTTTCTGCCAGCACAGTGGAGACAGACTGTGCTGTTTCATTTTAGTTAAATGGTATGCTGTTTCACCCCTTGAAAATGTTCCGTTTATTCCAAGCCTGTGACCCTCCCCTGAAGTATCATGTATCTGTAATCCCACTGACCCGAGTTTAATTCCTCACCTACTTTGAATCTCGCTGTTAAGATGTGCAAGGGAGACCAGACTGTCTCTTGGCCCATTTCTCCCTTTCTCACCCTCCCTCTCTTCTCCCTCAGAAACCATGCTGCTCCTGGGGTGGCACCCCCAATAAACCCTCCTATAATTATCATACTCAGAAGCCTTGTGGAGTCTCCTTGCCTGCCTGCCTGCTACCAGCCAACATAAAGCTAAGGGGGCCCCCGAGGACTCCGCAGGGATCCTCAAAACAAACCGCAAGAGCCAAGCTGCTTGCTGAAACCCTGAACTTCAGTGCTCTTGAGAACAACACTTGGAAATCCCAATGGAATCAGCATTTCTTACAGGGATTGGCATTTGCTGAGGAATGGCGTACACTGCTCATCCTCTTGGCAGCTCACCTGGGCCTTGTGATAGAAAGAAGGAAGCTAAGTGAGTCTGTGGAGTTTCCTGGCAGGAACAAAGCCTTGGGAGAGCAAGCAGCATTCTCAGGCTGCTCTCAGGGGAAAATCCCAACAAGCTGAAGACACCTGGCTAAAGGGGTGAATAGCATTGTGAGCTATGCTGGCCTGCAATTGCAAGGTCCTGGACATGAAGGTAAGGGGCACAGTGTCCTCGTGTCCTGTTTCTGCATCTTTCTGGGAAGCAGAGGAATCCTGCCTCCGCCTGTGAGGAATTCAGCCTGGGAACTAATAGTTCCCTTCTGGTTTGGCTTTTGCCTTTTTTTCTTTTGGACAGCATTACTTTGTAACATCAGCTGAGCCTGCTCCCAGGGTGCCTGAGTGGACCCTGTCAGCAAAGGAAGTGCAGGAAGCCTGGAGAGGAGGCACCTGTGCTTGAGGAGGCTTTGTGGCCTGCCAGCTCAGCACAGGACTGGGAATGAAAACAGCTAAATCCTGCACTCCATGGGAAGGTTCCCTTGCCGGTCAGCGTGCGCTGAAGCGAAGCTTTGCCCTGGCGCTGTGCCTTGCGGACGGACAGTCCCGTCGGTGGCTGCGCAGCTGCCCGAGGCTCTCCTCCCTCACAGAGGGGCCCCGGCCCGCCCCGGGCGCCCCCTGGCGGCTGCCCCGCCCCGCCCGCCCCGCGCAGGGGCGCTCCCTTTTCATGGCGCCGCCCAGCGGCAGCCGCCCCTCACTGCAGGCAAGGAGGAGGGACCGGCCCCTGCTGCTCCTCCTGTCACGTGTCTCCTTTCTTTTCCAAGAGACAGGAAGGCTCCAAAGGAAGCATTTTCCAGCTGTGTCCCTCTGCTTTACTTGCTGGGGGCCGACAGTCTCCCTGAAGGTGGCCCTAGTGCATCCATAAGTTCTGGTGCAGGAAAAGGCCCCTTCCTTCTCCCACCAGCTGTCATTACTGCCTCAAAAGCACCGCCCAGCTCTGGAAGGAGAAACAGCCCAAGGCACAGAGGTGCCATCCCTGCTCAGCCGGGGCTTTCTGATTCACCCAGCAGCAGCAGCAGCAGCAGCAGCAGCAGCAGCAGCAGCAGCAGCAGCAGGGCTTGCCTTGGCTTCACCTGGGAAGCCAGAAGCCTCTGTAAATCAGCACGTTCCCAGGCTGCATCAGCTCCTGCTGCTGGGTGAATCCTACTAGCTCTGATAATTTCCAAAAGGTTATAAAGGCAGCAGTGTAGACATACATGCAGAGCAACCAGCATCCAATAAATGCGTGAGAAGTTTCCCCACAGAAAGGAAAAGAAAAATGTGTCCTGGGAGCAAGATCTCAAGAAGAAATGATTGAGATTTGCAGTTATACACAGATTTGTTGCGGCATGTCTGCAACTAGCCTCTGTGAGTGAGCTGCACTCCCAGAGCACGCTTGCTTAAACTGCTGAGGAATGAGGCAAGAGACGGGTCTTTGTGTTGAACTCCAGACATTGTTTATTGCACTGAAGAGGGTCTAGGGACAGAGACAAAATGGGGCCGAGGACACAGGGTTTTATATGGGAGGAATAAGGCGTGGAGCAACACAGTAAGCCAGGACCAATAGGTGACAAGTGAGGGGAGAACATTCTAGGGTGTGTACATAGAAGGAAAAAATGGCAGTTGAACTGGGTGATACCAACAAAACCTGCTGCATCAGCATGAGCCTGCAAATGCCCATGGACGAGACTATTGCCTTCTGAGAAGTATCTCTCTTTGACCTTGGTCATCTTTGCCCTGAGGTTAAAGTTCCAATGGTAGGCCCCTAGGCTTCCACACAGATTTAAGGTGCAACCATGATACTGTAAAAAAGGGAAGAAAATTCATCTTTCTGAAGAGGCAAGCTCCTCATTGTATCATGTGCACAGCCAGCCTTTATCAAAATCAAAGGGTAAAAAGAGGGTTACTCCAAGAGGTATGACTTCAATCTAGTTCTCTGCAAATTTCTTATATGTGTTGGGATAAATTACTGTTCCTTTCCTGTGGCCTTGCAAGTGGAGGAGAATAATAGTAATAGTAATAGTAATGATGATTTTATATATATATATAAATATATATATTTATATATATAAAATCATCATTATTAATACTATTATATATATATATATAGTATGCACATTAAATTATGCATTAAAAATGGAAGTACTTAGATAATCAGGCAGTATTTGAAATTCGTAGACTATTGATTCCATAGCATGTTTGAAGAAACGATCTTAATTCTGTTGTAATAACTTTTAACTGACGTGGAATGAAGATTGAGTATTGTACTGATGAACTCTGTGAACTTACTTAGGTTGCACCAGTGAAAGAACAATTTTGTTTAAAATGTGATGTAAATTACATACGACTTTGAAACACAAAGATGTTTTGTCCTTGTCATTTTAGAACAAAATTGTTCTTGCTCAAAATTCTGTTTATTAGGCAATGTAATGGTGTCCATTTGGATACATAAAAATTTAAAAGTCAGCTCCATTGCAACAACATATTCATTCAAATACTGGTTTAGGGAATGTTGCTGCCTTAGTGCAGCATAAATGACCACATTAGTTAAAAGTCAACCAATCAACAAATTCAGCTTTAAGTTATCATACAACTGCTGTTGTACAATTCTTTCAGGATCTTTTGCTGGTCACCGTGACTTTGAGAAATGTTAAAAGTCTCTTTCCTCAGCTTGAGTGCTTGAAGAATGAGTCGGAGCTTTTCAGTTCTTGGTCTCAAGGTTGTTTATTGCGTCTTATCTATAAAAAATTTTCTCTTACTCTGCTGAGCTCTGTCCAGCAGGACAGTTCTAGGCACACTGCCTGCCCCCAGAGTGGTGTTATGTCTTTATACTAAAAACTACATATATAATGTTTACAATCACTTTCTAATACTTATCACCTATGTTGACAGTGAGCTTCTACTCTAAACCAATCTAAAAGTGCCAACATCACAGCAGAAGATGGAGGCCAAGAAGAAGAAGGAGAAAGGCTGGACACACCCAGATCCCTCCGTCTTGCCTCCTGAACTCCCATTCTAGAAACCCCAAAATCTACTTTTCCACTCTGTGATAACTTCACTATTACTTTACCTAAAGTGTTGTGGCTTGCTGATCTTCATATAGGGTTGTTAATTTGCTCCATGGGTCATAATCAAAACTACAGGTGTTTTGGGTTCCGTGCCAGGGCTTCTGAGCCTCCTGGCAAGGGTCGTGGCCATTCTGGACAGCTAGAGAGGTGTCCTATGTTCCCACACAATTCTAGCAGGATTTTCTTTTTCTCCTATTCTGCTACGTTTTTGTGACATTTGCTTTAGGACTCTGCTCTAGCAGGATGTTGATGACAGCTTCTAGTATTCTCTGCCTGGCATGCCTTCACAAAGATAAAGCTATGTGCTGGCATAACTGGAGTGAAGCGGGGAAAGAAGAACTGTGCTAGATGGATTTGTTGCTGATCTGTGCATTGCGTGTATTACCACCTAGCAGAATACAGGGTTTAAGACATTGCATGATGCCTCTCTTTCCCCATGTTGATTTCATTTTACACCCTACTCCATTTACTTCATGCTTTTCCTTCCTAGTTCAGTCCATATTCTACTTTTTCCCCAGTGCACCCGACACCATTTTCGACTCCTTCTTTTTCTCTTCACAACAGATCCAGACTAAGACAGTGGCACAGTGTGTGGAGTACTACTACTCCTGGAAAAAGGAGCATAAACTTGCCAGCACTCTGGCTCAGGTGAGGGGCAAGAAAATCGAGACGTGCCAGGAAGGTCGAGAAACTGGCAGAAGGGGAGAAAAGCTGCTGGCGAGCCATGCCAGACGCCCCTTTGCCAGGATCACATCGTCCCATGCGCTGGGAAAGGCACAGCAGATGCTGCCCGGGGCTTCCTTGTGCTGCTGCCCTGAAGTATGCAATTCTGGAGCCTAACTTTGACCCAAGGAAGCAGCAGCACCACCAAAATGGGCTTTGACTCTCTACAGATGGGCTTCTCAAGGGCTGGCACCCTCGCTGACTCCAATCAGACCCTTAATTCCCCACTGCTTGCTGACATCAGCAATCCAGGCTGCCTTTGTGGATATGCTGCAGATTTTCAGGGAGTTTTTCTAGCATCGCAGCATACTCCCCAAGAAGGAGCTGCCGGTGCCGTGGCTCCCCTAAAACTTTCCTTACCGGCAAAGAGCAATTTGCTTCACATCATGTGAGAGAGAGAGAGAGAGAGAGAGAGAGAGGGAGGGAGATTATTTTGGGGACTAGAAAATGGCTAACCATGTGTCTACCCTAATTGGACTGAATTTAAATGCCATTGCCTAGACATTTGTGGAGGAAAAGCAGAGAGAAATAGATGTTAGGCAGAAAGGTAGAAATAAGAAATGTAGAGCTCTAAATAGGCAGGTATTTATCCCACCCCTTTGGCCTGTAGAAAAGAGGAGTATTTTCCTCCAAGCTCTGGGTTGGCAGCCCGCCGCAGCCCATTGGCAAAGGCAGCCGTTTTCTCAGCTCTTGAGGGTCTGGAAGGATTTGCTTAGGCCGATAGATTTTTTGCTGGATGCTCTGATTTCCAGCTTTGTGAGAGGAAGGAAGCATTGATAAGGACTCTTTGATTTCCAGAGTGTGGGCAAAGCAAAGAGGAGGAAAAGCCCTCCCAGAAAGGAGAACGGGGAGACAGGGAAGAGAAGCCGCAAGAGGGCTCGCAGCGCCGAGTGTCCCTGCTGCCAAGCGCGCCGGCCGCCCCGCTCGGCGGGAGGCCCCTTTCCCTGCGGGCAGTGCAAACGGTGCGTAAGTTCCTCCTCTTTCTGCTCAAAGCTGTGCCTTTGGACTAAAACAGGCTGACCCTTTTCAAAGGCACCGCAGGGGAAGCTGGGGGCACTTGCAGCATCGCCCCCGGCAGCCGTGGTCAAGCTTAACACCCACCTCAAACCCAAAGAGCTTAGGTAAAACCCAGCCTTCACAATGAAACCTTGCCGTGCCCCAACAAGACACAGTTCATACAAGTAGGAATAGATCCATCAAAGCTTGGTTTGATGCTGCTGATCAAATTCAAAAGAGGATGCAGCAAAAGGAGGAAGACATTTCAAGGCATTGAAAGTAGAACCATCAGACTCATGGTGCTGATCAATTCACAAATGTGCCACTGCCCGAAAAGACAGAAATTCCTACTCAAACGGAGATCTCGGCACTTGGTTTCATGGTGTGTACTAAAGTGAGCAATGGATGGTTTGTTTCCTATCTTGCAGGGTGTTTGAAACCGTGAAGGAAAGGAACAAACACAGGAGAAGACATCGGCCTCGGAAGGAAGCAGATCCTCTCCCCAAGAAGAAAAGACTTTGAAATTAGACAACCCTGCAGGTTGTCCAGGGCTAGCAAGAGTTAGGTATCAATAGGACTAGATAGGAAGAGGACTGTTTTTTTAGCTTTTAGGGTAGTTTAATCTTCTACTTAGTTAGTTGACATGATAGGAATCTCCTCAATTTAGTCGTTAAGATCCATTAGTATTATTCAAGATTCAATAGTTTTATTAGATTTATCAATAAATTTCAAAGGTTGGGTGTTGTCTATGCTCTGCCTTTTGTCATTTTGCCTTTGTTGAGAGCCAATGGGTCTTTATCATTAAACCAAAGTTTGTTCCATTTTGTCTTTTTGTCTGTATGAAAACACTCCAGCAATGTTTGTTCCATTTGCCTGGTGTTGCAAAGACGGCACTTGCCCTGAGAGAAGAATCTGGGCAGGTGCCACCTCCCCCAGGCCTAGCCCCTTGCTCAGCTGGCAGGACTTACTGAGGTGTGTCTCCTTTACTGCCAGTGAAATAAGGCTGGGGCTTCAGCCTTTGATTCCTCAACATCTCAGCTGGGAGTGGAAAGGGAGGCTTTGTTTAATTCACGGAATTGGATCTAGATGAGTGGTCTGCTCTCACCATATTTTCTGGCATAAAAGCAGCGGCTTTAGTCCTTTTTGGAGCCCAGCAACATAACTTTGTTTCATTTTGGGGGACTGATGGAGCTGACCACCTTGGAGGATGTTTCTAAGCCCTGCGATTCTATCCAATTCCTATCCGCATGCGCCACAAAGGCATGGCTAATTCAGTTTCAGTTTCTCTCGAAAGGACCAGTGTCCCGCTCTGGGCCTCCAGCAATCTCCTTAGCTAAAGCAGAGCGGGTGTGATCATTATCCTCTGACTTCTCACAGCTCGGGCACTTGCGCCAAAGAAGAATCAAAGGCACTCTTTCTTCGAGGCCAGCAAATGGCCCTGCCTAGCAAGGCTTTGGTGGCAGGGGCTGTGGAGGGTGGAGAGGGGGCGAGGGAGGGGGCAATTGCCAGGCTGCTTCTGGGAAGCCGAGGGAAGCTTGCCCTTGTCTGATGGAGGCGGTGCAGGTGGGCTTTGGATGCTACAAAGTATCTGCCTTGCAGTGGGACTTGTTCCAGCTGCCCCCTCAGTTTGCTGGCCAGTGGGTAACGTGCAGGCTGGGAAGGAAGCAAGATTGGGACTGAAGCAAGATTTGCTTTTCCTTAACGACAGGCAGGAAAGCAGCAAAGCTGCCTGGGTTTTGTCATATCTGGGATCTAGGCGTTAAAACCAATGTGAAGGCCAGCAGTGTGGAAAGGGAATTCTGTTAGTGTTGCTTTCTTAGAGGAATGGCAGAGTCTTTTGGGGACAAACACCGAGCTTCTCCAAGGGAGCTGGAAGAGGGCTATAGAAATTCTGCATGAATGTTTGCTAGAGAAATGCCCGTGTGCTGTCCCTGTGTGTGTGTGTGTGTCCCCATCAGTTGCCCTGAAAAACATCCTGTTTCTCCAAGTTTCAAGGGAGGAGTGATGAGGTGAGAGACCAGCTCAGAGGCCCAAAGGAGGGAAAACATGCAGTGACATTATTGGGCAGCAAAAGGAGAATTGAGAAAGGGGGCAGGATGAATGGCTCCACTTTGAGAGGAAGCTCTGGAGTTGGCTCTGCGCTGGACAACTTGCAAATTCCAGCTCCTCTCAGAGCTGGAGGAGAGCCAGTGGGAGAAGCCCTTCTGGTTCTCCAGGGCAGGAGATGAGGTCTGGGCCCTTGCACAGAGGCAGGCTCCTGTGCACGTTCAGCTGGAGGCACCTTGCAGAGAAGCACCGGGAAGACCCAGGGCTGTCCCTGCACTGCTTTTGCCCGTCTCATCAGACGACTGAGGAGAAAAGGCCCAATGGGAAGCTTCTCAGAGCAAACTTGCAGCAGAAGAAGTACAAGGGCCAGAGGCGGCCCATGCCTCTTTCTGTCCCATGGCTCCCCTGGGGTTCTAGATGGAATGTTGGGCTGTGGCCATAGCAACTGTCGTTGTCTCCTGCTCCTGCGGCCCTTGCTGGAACGCTGGTGGAGCAGCGCTGGAGCAGCAGCTGCAGGATCAGCTCCTGGGCTGTCCCTGACCAGCCGCCTTCTGCACTCAGCGCCAGACCCGGCCTCTGCACCGACGCCCTGGTGTCCTCGTCTGCCTCCGGGCATCCCCAGAGCACTTGGGATCCAAGTGTCCAGAATCACTGGCAGGTCCACTGCCAGGGGTACAAAGTTTCTGATCCAGAGTAGGAGTAAGAAGGATAGCCAGAGAACGGCTGGGGTCAGAAGAGCTCCCTGGGGCCTAGTCACTTGCTTGGTGCCAGCCTTCTGCTGAAGCAGAAAATGCTCAGCTTTTGTCTTTGGCACAGTAGGCAGCCTAGGCAGAGCCAAGCCAGGCCCAGCCGCTCTCATAGGCAGCAGGAACTCCCTGAGCTCTGCCGCACTGCCTCAAAGCACAACAACAGCTTCTGCAGAGTTGCCTAAGTGCCTTTGAGACCGAGGGGCAACTTCTGGCGCAGCCTACACCCAGACACGCACACAACACACTGCTCTGGCAGACAAGAAATGCACGGGACGTACTCAGTGTCTTCAGGCCCTGCTCCTCCCTCATCTCGAGCTGCTGGGCTGCGCTGCTGCAGGAAGTGCCAGCAGCGGGGGGCGAGCTGGCTGCTGCAGGCCATGCTGGTCCAGCGGCACCAGGTTGAATTGCAGAGCCCGTCTTGAGCTGGGACAAGAAAGGATTGCCCGTCAGAAGGGTGGCTGGCACAGATGCCCTGTGGAACGCACGGCAAAAGCAAGGCCTTGGGAAGGTGCTGTCAGCCACCGCCGGGCCTCTCCAGCTAGGGCGTTTCCCATGTCCCCTTCTCAAAGGCAACTTTGGGAAAAGCCCAAAGGCTACTTGGATCCAGCCCCTCAGGGACACTTCCATGCTCCACGATTGCAGCTTTTCTGCTAGACACTGGCAACAAGGTATCACTGAGGCTGCCAAGATGCCAGCAAGAGATCAGAGCATGGCCCCAGAGCCTTGTTGCTTTCCTCCTCCTGTCTTTTCCTGGGCAATGAAATCACCCTGCAGCTTGCATGCAACGGTCCACTCAGAAGCCCGCAGCGTGTCCCTTCTCTGATCTGTTTCACGGATTTCCCCTCTCTATGACAGCCTTTAGGGAGCGGCCCTTTGGAGCCACCTTCCAGCCCCGCCCAGACCCACCCGCCTTTCACAACGCAGGGCTGACGAGGATTCTCCTCTCCAAACTCTGCTTTGACCGGCTGGAAGTGAAGCACAGCCTGAAGCTAATTAGTCCATTAGGAGAGGGCAGGTCCCTTCCAGGGCCCAGTGTGATCCCCTGCAAGGCTGTCAGCTGCGTCTCTGGGCCGCTCCGTCTGCTTACCGACCACGGGCAGCCTGCACTGACAGTGGGCACAAGGGGCTGACTCCTACGCTGGGAATCATGGAATGCTGCCTCTTGTCTGATCCCAAGAGACATTCTCGGGCCCTCTCAGCATCCCAGCTTAAATGTCAAACTTCAGAACCCACTGGCCAGCACTTCTTAGGCCCTCCTCAAGCAGCACTACGTCATGGCAGGCACACCGCCCCCAGCATCTTCAGCCACGGGCAACAAGGGCTGCTCCAAAACGGGAAGCCTGGCCCTGCACCAAAGGCAGTGCCAAGCTCAGCTGCCACTTACCGGCTCTGCATGTTCAGGCTGTGGAGGGACAGCAGCTGGAGGCTTGATGTTCCTTTGCTCCTCTTCAGCCTCTTCCTCAATGACAGAGGCAGCTGGAGGAGCTGCTGAGCCAGCTGTTGAGCCCTGCAGACAGACAGAAGTGAGAGAGATGGGCAAAAGCCAATCCCTTAGGAGCTGCTTTCTATTGAGCTGGGAAAGGACCCAGAAGTAGGGGAAATCATAGACTTTGATACACGTGGGACTCTGAGTCGCGAAAACTCGAGGAAGATGGCTGCATGAGGTGCTACTCCATCTTGCTGTGCATTTGAGCTTCCCTGCTGGCTACAAGCAGAAAGACGCCTTGGAGCCGTCCCGTTTGCCTTTCGTCTCTTGAAAAGCTCTTCACTGGAAAATCAGCAAACAGCCAGGGCTCCCTTTGCTACTGCTGATGCCACCGGGCAGTTGGCCTTTCTTTCAGCCTCCCACGCTGGCACTCCACACTCAACTGCAACAGGCCAAGCTGGCAGAATTGCTGCACAATTCTCACACGCCAGCAACCTCTCAGCTTCCTTTGCCACTCACCGAAGGACTGGCTTGTCTCCACCCACGTGTCAGGTGACCTGCAGCGAGCAAGGCAAAAGTTACCAGAGGCCCTTAGAAAAGTGCCCGTGCTGGCGACTTTCACAGCACGAGGCAGTCCCAACACAGAGCCACTTTGCCAACGTGCCTCCAGGAGCAACAGCTCTTTCCCACAGCAAGCAAGAGAACCACAAGGGCGCTATAGTAGGCTCTGTCTACATTTGGGCCTCTTTTGCCAAGAGAGAAATAGAAACACGGTGGTGGAAATGCCCGTTGCTCTTCAAAAGTTGGAGCTCCTGTTGTGCCCAACAGCTCAAGCAGCATTTTCCTCTTCTCTTTCCTGCATTTTAGATCTCTATTCTTTTAAATGGCATGCCCTAATTCCCATTCGTTGGCTGAAGATGATAGCCCAGCAAAGCTTCCATAAAGGGCCCCTGGGCTGCGGCAGCTCCCTGCTGAAGCAGCCCAGGAACAGCTGCTGGGCTCAGCAGCAAACCCTCCATGCATTGGAGTTTGTGCTGCATCGCCAAGGGAATCACAGTCTTGGCACAGCATCAAAGGGTCAAGTCACGCAGCCAAGGCCTCTAAGGGGCAATGTTGGAGCAAAAGGCGTTTTCCTTCACTCCTGGAGAGAACCACTGAGTTGGTAGAAGTACTTCTACAAATCTCTCCTCAGAGTCTGCAATTTGCAGTTCGTCTTGCTTGAAGCAGCAAGCTGAGGAAATGACGGACTCTGCTGCCACGCACTCTCCCGGGGAGGGAAGGCAACCGCTGCAGGTTGCACTGCAAATACTCTGCACCTGCCACCCAGTACAGATGCCCCCTTTTTAGCTGATGCTGCTGGCAGGACATTGACCAAAGCAGTGGCATCTTCATGGCCATTTTGTTCCCAAATAAACTGGGTCACTAGTGCGGCATCAAGAGCAGAGTGAAGCAAAAGCTGGGCGATGCCAGCCCCAGGAGAAACCTTTACTTACGAGTCAGCTGGGTCAGGTAGTAGCCGGAATAGACAACAGAAAAGACAGTGCAAACCATGGCACAGACTTGCCTGATCATTTTGGCAGTGCTGTGTGGGTTTGCACGCTGAATGCCACCCAAGGGAAAGCCAAGACTCCTCTCGGGGTGCAGGCCATCTGCTGAGAACTCCTTGCGCACGAGGATCCTCCTGCAGGGAGCGAGCGGAAGAGCTGCTCTGGATGACCAGGCCTTGCGCGCACTGGGACAACGCTGGGCTGACAGCACTGTTGCACCGCTCCCTTGACCTCACAATAGCAGCTGCTCTGTGGCTTTCTTGTGCCCAGCAAGGCAACCTTCTGTACAGCTAATGCGAAAGAAAAGCCTGGGAAGTTCTCCTCATTCATAAAGCAGCAGAAAATGTCCTCCCAGCCCATAAGGCAGTGCTCAAGGCATCCCAGGGGAACTCAGAAAATGCGCCAACCCAAGTGGCATCCAAGGAAAACCCAAGCAAACCAGACTTTTGGTCTCAAAAGCTTTGACTGAAAGCAAGTCTGCTTCTTCTAGGTGGCATCCTAGCTGGTTCTGAAAAGCCTAACTTCTTCAATGAGATTTAGGGGGCAAAAGAAGCAAAGAGAATAAATTTCCAGGACTCTTGTAGGCTGCAGTTCCTTCTTTAGAATGCGGGTGCATGCTTACCTTTGCTCTGACTCCATTTGCAGGTTGACCTCATTTTGTGGCAGGGAGATGCAAAGCTCCTGTGGTCCTGCTTGCTGTTTCTCTGGCAACTGAATGTCTCCGAACATCCGGAAGATCCGTGCACTGATTCTTGGGCTGCCACACTTGTGTTGTGTTGGAGCTCTGGCAGCAGCCTGTGGCCCACTGCTCTGCAATGGCCTGCAGATGACAAACGCGAAGTAGACCCCTTTGGAACAGTCCAAAGCTGCAGTGGAATATTGGGGTGCATGAGACAGAGAGTACTTTGGACCTTATTAGCATAGGAGAATTGATAGATAAAATGCCTTGGCAAAAGCAAACGGAACTTTGAAAATTAGATCTAGATAGCAAGAAGATTTAATTAGACAGGTTTACCAGAAAAAGAAAATCCTATTAAACAACGTAAGCACGAGGTGTTGTTACATGAATAAGTTTGTGTATGTGATTTCAACCTAATCATTGTAGTATACATTACTAGTCTCCCTAAAATAGTATATAAGTGCTTGTATCCCACAAGAAAATCGGATTCTGATCACCGAGTCAGTCTCCCTGTCTATCTCCATCGCTGACAATTGGTGCCCTGTGTGAGGAAATGAATCTGCCTGACAGGCGGGGAGTCGGCGAGCCCCTGGAACTGATGGTGACGGTTAGAGAACCGCGTTTGGGCCTGCAATCCCTGTCTGCTGCGCTTTGACAGGTGAGCCAGGGGAACTAAAGGAATGGGAAAGGAAATGTTCAAAGAGAGAGACGTCTATGAAACCGTGCTTGCCCTTCTGGACAGGCGTGGCTCCCCCATCCCAAAGCACGACCTTAAGTCATTTTATGTTGGGTGTCACACATGGTCCCCGACGCTACCCCTTCTTCTGTATTTAGTCTCCGCTTCCGGGACAAGGTCGGAGTAAAGCTCTATGACCTCGCGACACTGCCTGGCCACGAGCCAGAGCTCCGAATGCTTCCTGCTTGGAAGGCAGTCATGGGCGCAATTAAAAAAGTGGGAGGCTGCGGGAAGACTGTGAGGCTACAGCCTGTGAGGCTACCCTGAGACGGCCCCAGCCGGATTGAAACCTGCCCAGGTCCCACTCTCCATCTCCCGTCTGCATGCCCTCCCCAGCGAGTGCCAGGGATAGAGCCCGGTCGCCACCCCCAGTCCCACCGCCACACTGCCAGCCATCCCAGAGCCGCCGCACACTTATGGCTTATGCAGCAGACACTGACTCTAGCAGTGAAGGGGAGCTGGACTCTTTCAACCCTGGCCCTGAAAAAGATGCGAGCTTACTCCCTTTGGATACGTGTAACAATTGGTTACAGATAAAAAGGAAAGCCCTTAAGGACAGAGACCTTGACACTACTGCAGAAATCTTTGTGGCCCTTGTGCAATTCGGCCTGAAGGGGGAAAATCCACAATGGGAGCCCCTAGATCACTCGGAAGTTAAGGAACTGCGCCATACGTACCGCTGTGCAGGAATATGGACTGGGGTCCCCCTACTTTAGTAATTTATTAAGAGCAAGCTTTACTACTCACCTCATGACTCCTCATGATGGTAAGTTTTTTGGCAAATCTGTTGCTCACACCAACACAATATGCTATATTTATGCCACAATGGAAAAAAGGGCTGGAAAATTTAATTGCAATGTATGCAGGGCATGCAAACCAAGCCCTGGCTGCCTTAACTATTGACCACCTTGTGGGGGAGGGGGTGCATACCAAGCCTAATGGCCAAGGCACCTTACTGAGAGAAGCCCTACAGGATATTAGGGCAGCTCACCTGGCATTCCTAAAGGTTCCTGATGCCAAAACTACGCAACAGTCCTTCATGAATATCAAACAAGGTCCGCAAGAGCCTTACTTGCAGTTTGTGGACAAATTGACACAAACATTGGAGAGACAAATCAATAGCGAGCAAGCCAGGGAGATTATACTCCTCAAACTGGCCGTCGAGAACACCAACCTGGACTGTAAGCAGCTTTTAAAATCTTTACCCCCTGAACCTGAACCCACTTTACTCCAAATGATACAAGCGTGCCACCACTTGGGGACATTAAAACACACCACAGCAGTCATATATCAAGCCGTGGGGCAAGGCATAGCGAACGCTTTTGCCACCGTGAAACTAACCCCTGGGAAACAGGTGGCTTGTTTTGACTGCGAGAGATATGGGCAAATCTGGAGAAACTGCCAAAAACGCAAAAACCTAAAGCTCCGGGTGTATGCCCTTGCTGCTGGAAAGGCCCTCACTTTGCTAATATATGTCGCTCCAAGTTCCACCACAATGGCCAGCCTTTGCAGGGAAACTTCTCTCGCAGCACGGGACGGCGATGCACGAGGATGCAAATTCCGCAGCCGACGCAGCAGCTGGGAGCAACTATGAACTTCCAATCGGCCCTGCCCTCGCCCGCCGAGCAATTGTCGCTGACTTACAACCAGCCACCCCAGGCAGCGCAGGAATGGACCTGGCAACCTCCGACACAGTAACATTGCTTGATTCATCTGTCCATTTGCTTCCCACAGGAGTTTTCGGACCGCCAGGACAGAATATGCATGCTTTGATTATAGGCAGATCTTCCACCTGGATAACAGGGTTGTTTGTTCTCCCTGGAGCTATAGACTCTGATTCCCTTGGGGAAATAAAGATCATGGCTTGGACCCCCCATCCGCCCTGTGTAGTCCCGGCCGGGAGCAATATAGCTCAACTTATAGCCTTTCCTGCAGCACCCCTGCCTGCACCCCTGATAGATGAATAAAGGGAGGAGGGGTTCAGTTCCACAGGGGTGCCACAGATTTTATGGACACAAAATATTACCTCTGAGCGTCCAACATGCCAATGCAATGGGACTCTGAAAGGCAGAGACACTCCTACCAGGACTCATTGATACAGGAGCCGGTGTGACTGTTATCTGAAGCAGCCAATAGCCCAATGAGCGGCAATTAACGACTCGGGGACTCTCCGGCGTGGATGGAAGGAGCAAAAGCCTGGAAAACCAACACTTGGTGCCAAACTTACATCAATCCTACAAGCAGTCTTTAAAAGCTGCTGCAGGGGGTGCAGCCCCACCTGCCTGGCACCAGCCAGTGTTGAGATTTACCTTCTAACTTGTGATCTGTGATTTTTAACAGGGTTGTTACTAGAACAATTCTAGTGTTGGTATAGAGGTGGTGTCTTTTTACCTATTAATAACGTAGCAAAACTGCATGGTTCACTGAGAGTAATTAGATAAGTCATAAATTCAAGATTCTTAAGCTCACATTCAAGACAAATCTTGAACTTTATCTGTAGTAATTTTTTGAGATTTAATTCCACTGTCGGCTTTTTTAGGTGCTTGCTTTTTACTCCATAGTTCTAACAAGGTAATTTTTTTGTAAAGATTTCAGTACAGTTGTTTACTTGCATGTTGTTTACTTTGATGTTTAACCGTTATATGACAAATTTTCAGTAACATTTTTGTAATAATAGAGTTTAAATAAGTTAATTCTTGTTAAGATTGAGTTTTGTTTAGTCTCAGCAATGTTAACTTTAAGTTCTTTTAGAGATACTTTATTAAGGTTAAGTTTTAGTGAAGTTGATTTTAAGTTTTGTTGAAGTATACCTGTTTGAGTTATAAGACATAATTCCTTTGCTATAACAAGTGAAGGACATAAAGTCTGAATGAATTTTTGTCAAAATTTACTCCTTTAAATTACAAGATAAGATATTTTGCTCTAGAAATAAGAACAGTTTTTGCTATTTTATTTTTCATAAGTAATACTGAAGAATGAGAAATAATTCCATATTAGGACTGTAATTAGTTATGAGTTATTTATTGCCTTCTTTTACTTTTTTGCTTTAATGTCATATATGTCTAGGGAAATAGAACCTCAATTTCTTAAGACCATTTTTACTGATATATTAGGTAACCCTGATTATGGTGTTGATTTTGTGATGTGAATTTGCTGTCTTTTTATAACCAACATTCCTTTTTTCATTTGCTATTTGTCTATGGTACCATTAACTAACTATTTAACTAACGATAAATGAGAAAACCAGCTACTTTTCAAACCTTCACTTATTGTTCTAGAACTATTTATAAGACATCTATTATTTTTCTAACTACTAAGAGGTTTCTAAAATATATTAAAAAGACTCTTCCGGTTAAAAGCCGTGACCCTAGCCAAGTCCTAGCTTTAACTAGTAGAGAAAATTTTCTGCACGAAAATTATATTCAAGTCATTTTGGCTTACCAAATTTAGACCTAGAACAGCTAAACCTCCGTTTAAGATGAACTTAGAAATCTTACCCGAGAATGATTTTTCAAGCCCTCACTTTAAAAAAATAAACCTTGCCGATTACTACAGACTCTAAGTAATGGTACAATATTCAAGAAATTGATCATGTATTGTTTTAAAACACCATTCTATTTCTCATGTGCTATAATTGTATCTATTATCTGATTAATTTTTACTTAGTAAAAGTTTATTGTTATGTTACATACTGTTTTGCTTTGATGTTACCTTCTTATGTTCATCATGAGAAACACACATGTTATTAAAAAGCAAAAAAAAACAGGGGGGAATATAGCTCCTCCAGAACTTTACACTATTTTTTTTTTTTTGAAAGCAGATCAAATCACATCAAATTGGATCCCTTAACCTCATGAACCACCATTGGTGGAACCCCAAGGATTAGAATTCCTGGGTTCTATGAAATTGGATTTTTGTGTTCATTTTAAATACATGGGAAGGAATCAGTCTAAAAATGCTTCTCCCTATCACCCTATCTATAAGAATTAAACTTTCAGTACAATTACACTTCTGGCAGACTTTCTAAATCCAGTAATGCAGCTGCCAGCAGGAATGTTTTTAGTTTATAAAGATCAAGCCTGAGATTTTAGTGGCTGGAGTTTTTAACTAAAAGATTCTTTTTAGGATGGGTATGTATGTGGTAATTTTGATAATAATTATATTAATCATGATACCTTGCTTGCTTCAATGTGTGCAGAGATTAATTAATAAGACCATTAAAGGAGTGGTTTTGGTTGACACAGAAGGGGGAGATATTGGGGTGCACAAGACAGAGAGTACTTTGGACCTTATTAGGATAAGAGAATTGATAGATAAAATGCCTTGGCAAAAGCAAACGGAACTTTGAAAATTAGATCTAGATAGCAAGAAGATTTAATTAGACAGGTTTACCAGAAAAAGAAAATCCTATTAAATAATGCAAGCAAGAGATGCTGTTATATGCATAAGTTCGTGTGACTTCAACCTAATCATTGTAGTACACAGTACTAGTCTCCCTAAAATAGTATATAAATGCTTGTATCCCACAAGAAAATCGGATTCTGATCACCGAGTCAGTCTTCCTGTCTCTCTCCATCGATGACAAGCAGCCATCTCAAAAGGCAAACAAATGAGGCTCTCCTGTACTTAAGCTGTGCCACGCAGCTACACAGCCCTGGGCAGACATCGCGGAGCACAGGGACAACAGAGGGCACTGTAAGAGGGACAAAGCCACTCAAGCACACAGACTTTCCATCATTGCTGAGCCCCAGACAACCTCAAGTGCAGCATCACCCACCAGTCCTGTACTGTTGACAAAGAGCAGGTACAGCGGGTGCTGGCCAGGGTCCTGCCAGGCACTTTCTCTCTGCTCTCCTGCACTGCCAGCAGACGTGCCTGCCTTCTTCGGTGCACTCTCAGAGCCTCATACCTATTAGCCACGGCCACCTGGGAGGCGGGAGCAGTCACAGGGGAGACGTGCCGGCTACACCGAGCAGGAACCAAAAGCATCCATGGGCACAGCTGAAAGCCTGGATCTGCACAGGATGTTCTGGCTGTGTCATGATCCGCTCACGCGAGCAGGGAGCTGTGATGGTTCGTTTTCCTGATCTCAGAGTGCAAAACACAACACAGTGGGGATTTCAGTATTAATCCAAACAAATGCACCTTTATTGAATGAGCACAGCAAATGCCATAGAGGGATTAAGGGAGAGGAAAAAGACAAAAGAGGAGAGAGAGAGAGCGAGGGGATATAGCTAGCAAACGTAGAAAGACAAAGTCCTTGTAATCCAGCTGATGGAGTTCACCAAGTCATGTTGGGAAGCTCTCAAAGGTTCTGGTTAACTCAAGATTCTGTTATAGTCCATTGCTGAGGGGGGGAAAACAGATCTTGAAGAAAGTCTATTGAAACCGCTGAGGGGGACAAAGATCCAATAAAGAATAGATGTAACAGGTAGTCCATGTTCTCAGCAGTAGGCGAGGACCAATGTCTTCTTGGTCCAATGGCCACACTTGCAGGCAAATATCTTGCTGTGGTCAGGTCGGCTCCCCCACACAGCTCCCCTGTGTTGGGGCTTTCAGTCTCAGTCCTTGGGAGGGGGGAGCTTCTCATGTCTCAGTCCTTGAGAGAGAGGCTTCTTCCATCTCAGTCTGTCTGTCACGGTGGTTGAAAAGCAGATGAGGGGTCTTCTTTGGACCACCAAAGGTTACCCCAGAAAAGTCCAACCGGGCCAAGAGGTGGGAAAATTCCTGGGCTATTGTCACCAAGCAGGTGCAAGCACATGGGGCGCCTCGCCCCCTGGCAGGCCCTGCTGGAAGCAGTCACTGTAGACACAGCTGTGAACAATTGCTTGGCAGGCCAGAACTCTGCTCAGGGGCCTCAGGATTTCTGGCCTTTATCCAGCACCGCAGACCAGGATTCCAATCAGGCTCCTCAGGGTCCCAAAGTCGGTCCTTGAGACAGTCATGAGGCAAATGAGGGGAACTTCAGACTGTCTCTCACAGGCTGCCCTGCTCTTCACTGGCTTTTGGCTGGAAATGCATTTGCATATTCTTCCTCATCCCAAAGTCCTCGGCTGGGCAAAAACTGGCCAATGGGCAGCATTCCAAAGGCAGGGTAGGTTGGAGCTGATAAAGGAACGGAGACTGTTCCCAATTCCAAACCACACCAGAATGCCCTTAGGAAGGACTTTCCATCTTTAAGAAAGAATGGCCAATTCAGAAGTGAATGTAGAGCCTTATTCCCTGGCTGACAAGGAAGGGAATCTTCCAACAGGCTTGAGGGTGTGTAGGACTATTATTGTGAGTCCAGCTCCAAGCTGCCATTGCAGAAAGTAATCCTGAAGTGGTCCTGATCATCTCTTCTGCTTCCTCCATTGCTTTGCTGCACGTTTCCTTCGTTTTCATTTGAAAAGCTCTTAGAGTGGGTGTTGTGGTTTGTTTCTAGAATGTTCTCTCTCCCCCATGTTATGGTGTTAATGGTTCTGCCTTTTTCCACAGTTACTTGTCAATCTCCCAACCCCTCCCCGGTTGCCCCAGTTACCGATGTATCATTTTAATTCCCCACCCCCGGCTGCCTGCCAGTCACCTGGCACTCCTGCCTCTATCTCTAGAACCTTCTAGCCAGGGCGTCAGGTGATTGGTTCAGGGGCCGGGGCCCCTCCCTCACTTACAAACTGAGGGCCCCTCCCTCAGTTTGTCCCTTTATGTCTGTCACCTATGTATCACCCTTCCCCAGACTCTGATTTCTTCATGTGTTGTTACCACCCCTACCTCCCACTCCCTTTAAAACCCAGTGTTTCCCCACCCTCGAGGCTCTCTTATTCCTGGATCCCTTGGGTGCACTTGGTCCCTCCGGGGGCTCAAAAAACCCAAATTTGCCACTAACTAGAGAGTTGCCTCTTCCTCCTGCGGAGTGGAAGTCCTGCACGGCAACATCCCTTTGGCTGAAGGCGGGCTGGCCAGCTAGCCTGCACGTTTCACCATCCCATTCCCAATCTCCCAGGGGTTGGGAGATTGACAAGTAACTGTGGAAGGGAGGGGAACAAAGGCAGAACCATTAACACCATAACATGGGGGAAGCAGAACATTCTAGAAACAAACCACAACACGTGGGGATTTAGATGGCGGGGCCCATGCAGCCTGCAAAGGGAATAACAGAAGTACAAACAGTCATAGAGACAACACCAGCATTAAACCAGCCCCACAGCCAAGCAATTTCTCTGAAGTATTTTGTCTCCAATGACTGGTTACCAGTCAGGAGTCTAAAGGGAATCTAGGAAGCCAAGTGTTCTCATCAGTTTGGCTGGACTAGCACACACACCTTCACTGAGTCATTGGCTAGGTTGCAGCCTTCTGCTGCTTGCAAAACAATCCCAGCTTTTGTCTCTACTGCACAGGGAAGCTCAGGCAAAGCCCACCCACTCCCACCTTTTGCCTCAATGGCAAAAGGAACGCCCCGAGTGCTCCCTGCCAGCTTCCAAGCACCACAATGGCTTCTGTAGGGAGTCCAAATGTCTGTCCAGCACCAAGTGAGGAGGAACATGTGCTACAGTTCATGCTGAGGCACCCACACAGTACACTGCTCGATCAGACAAAGGATGCACAGGACGTACTCAGCAGCTTCAGGCACCTCCTCAGCAGCCTGACTGGCAGCCCACTCCCACAGCTCTAGCCTGGCTCTGCAGGGGGCTTCCTGTGGGACCTCCCACCTTCTGAGACAAAGCTCTGGCTTTCCCATTCTCTGGCCCTGCAACGCCATTGCTGCCTTCCTCAAAACCTGCGCTCTGGTAGCCTCTCACCTGACCGGTCCTTGCCCTCTTGGCACCAGCACTGTTTACCAAGGGACAATGCCACCCAGACAGACAGTGTCCAGAGAAACAGTGCCCATAAGGAGCGCAGAGCAGTCCAAAACAACACACAAGCTCTCTTTTCACAGCCTTTGCCTTTTGACTGGCTCTGCTTCGCACCTCTTCTTGTTCAGCTTGCATGGTGGCAACTTCTTGCTTCATCTCAAGCAGCCTTTTCTCCTGCTCCTTCTGTACCTCTGCCAGGAGGTTTGCCCCTTGTGCCAGCAGCTGCTGTGCCGCCAAACGCTGCCCTTCCAGCTCCTGGTGAGGGGAGAAAGACACTTCCACATGAAGTCCCAGCCATCTCCCCCAAGAATCAGTGGAAGCTTCATGCCTCACACCACCCCCCAACTGAAAAGTGCATATCAGTAGTGACTTTGTGCCCTCCAGCAATGCTGTTCTAATCCAAAAGTTAGAGGGAGTGTCAGCAGCTGGGAGAAAAGGAGATGCCACCATGCTTTCCTGCTCTGATGGCTGCCTGTTTCCTGGCCCCTCTCTCCTCAGGATTTCTACCTGCTCTCAGAGGCTCTGTTCTCCAAGTGCTGAAGTTGTCCTTGTCATCTCCTTTGCTTCCTGCATTTCCTTGCTGCAGGAATGACAGCAATCAGCCTGTCAGAAGAGGCTTAAGAGAGGCTCCGCTGATTGGAGAAATGGATGCTGCCCAAAGGGAAAAAGAAACAAAACAAACCAAATTAAAAGAGACAAAGGAAAAAGGAGCCATTCTTTTCCGAACTGAGTTCCTAACAGGGTCAGGCTGGATTCCTCTAGTGCCCAGAAATACACAGACATCGGACTGAGGGCACCAGCAGCACATCTGCTTTCATGTCCAGGATGCTGCTATTGCAGGAAACATGGCCCAGAACTGCACTAGTCCATTCCTCAAGGTGTCGTCACTCTCTGGGATTTTGGTCCTGATATCACTGTGGGATTGCTGCTTGCTGTCCAAAGGTTTTTTCTTTTTAGGAAAGTCAACAGACCTACTGAAGATCCTATTTGCTATAGACATGGCCTATTTGAGTGACCAAGAGAGATCTGGGGCATAAGGCATTCCTCAAGAGACTCCCAAGAGCTCTGAAAATTATTGATCCCACATGTTGTTCTCAGAACCGCTGGACATGCAGGTTTTCAGCAGCAAGCCAGGAGCAAGGACACAAGCAGCAGGGCACAGATGTGCTCAGCTCTGGCTTGCAGGAAGAGCAGTGTCTGCCTCGGCATGCACCCCCTATCCTGTGCCGGCTGGCATCTTCCTTCACAGCAGGCACAGCCAAGGAAGTGGCCCGGTCAGCAGCTCCCTGTCTGCCACAAGACCTGGCAGCAAAGCCACAGCGATTCTCATCTCCTTGACCGGGCCAGGCAGCACATGGGGCTGGCACAAATCCTGCACAGCTGTCCCCGATTGCCTGGCAGAAACCTCTAAGAGTGCGACAGGAGGGACAAGCTGGGTGCCCTCAGATGCTCCCAGTGAGCTCCCCCACAGCCCCCGCCTTCCCACAGACCAATCTAAAACCGCTTGGCAGGGATTTCATTGTGTTCCTCAAACCCCGTCCCTGGCATTGCAATACTTCGGTTCCTTTGCTACCAGGTAAACCTGAATACACCAGCCGAGAGCAAAAGAGGGCCACAGAAATTACCAGAAGGTGGGAATTCTCCTCTAAGGGACAGCAGTGAGAGTTGTGCTTGTTTAGCCTTGTTTAGCTTGTTTAGAAGAGGAAGCCCCATGGAGACCTTTCCATAGCTGTAGGGCCTTCCAAGAAAGATGGGGACATCTCTTTTAGCAGGGCCAATTGCAAGAGGACAAGGGGCAACGGTTTGAAGCTAAAAGACACTCAATTCACATTGGCTCTAAGGAAGAAGCTGTTTATGAGGAGAATGCTGGAACACTGGCCCAGCCTGCCAAGAGAGCTGGGAGAAGCCCCAAGCCTGGCAACATTCAAGGTTGGATGGCACTCTGAGCAATCTGATCTACTTGAAGATGTCCTTGCCAGGGGCCGTGGCTTTGGAGTAGATGACATTCACAGATCCCTTCTAACCTCAAGCAGTCTTGGATCCTACTTGGTTTCCATTTGAAAAGCATGCAGAGCAGAGATTACTATGTGGGGGCCCATCTGATTGCCTGGAGTTTGGCCGAGGAGCAAACCCTGACAGAGAACAGCTGTTTGGCCTGCAGCCCCTTTGCCTTGTACCTGCAGAAGTTCCTTGGCAGAGCCTCGCCTGTCCACATCCATCTGCAGGCAGCAGCCCAGAAATTCACACAAGCCACGGGGTAGCCTGAGCTGGTGCAGATTTGGTACCCCTTGCTTGCCTATCAGGTAGTTAGCCTGAAGTGAAAGGAAACAGGAGACTCTACGTGATTCTTCCATAGCCTTCAGTGCTCACCTAGACCCCATCTTTTAAGCTGCAGTCTACAGTGGCAATTTCTTGCCTTAGCAGACGGTTAGACATGAGCCTTCTCTCCCAAAGGAAGAAAGGTGCCAGTGCAGCCCCAGCTATTCCAAGCTGCACCAGGTCTAGCCTTGACAGCTGATGTGAGTCCCAGGGACGGTTTTAGAAGTGGGCCTTGCTGGAAGCACTTCAAGCTGTGGGAATGGGATTTTGTCTAATAGACAGGGACCAGAAGGACACAGCTAACTGAGCGCATTTGCACCTTACCCTGTCACTGGTTTCCCGAAGATAAGGAGCCTCTCCTTTGGCCATTTCAATTCCCACGATGCCAAGGGACCAGGTGTCCACTTTGGGGCCGTAGGGCTCTCCTCTCACCACCTCGGGTGCCATCCAGCAGGTGGTGCCGACCATTGACCTCCGTTTACTCTGCTCAGGGCTGAGCAGAGCACAGAGGCCAAAATCAGCTGAGGAGAAAAACAAACACTGCTTCAAGTAGGAGACCAAGGAAAAGGGTTCTTCACTCTAAGTCCCAGAATGCAGTGCTGAATCGTGCTGGAAAAGCAGCTGGGCTCTCTTTCCTCAGGGCTGCAGCCAAGGACATGGGCAATTGTCCACTTAACAACCCTCCCACCATGGCTTTTCCTCATTCCCCTGACGTTTACATTGCAACTCTCTCCTTTTGGAAGGAACACACACAGAAACCAGAGTTACTCTTGGCACCTTGTTGCCCTCTAGACCACCCGGCACCCTCCAGCTGCGCCCTGGGCTTGCAGAGTGCTCCCTGCACTCTCACCAGCGCCACTGCTGGGCACCCGGCAGCCACTCCCAAGCAGCCCCACACCGCCTCCCCGCAGCGCTGCGCCTGACCAGGAATACCCACCCAACTTGACGGAGCCATCCCGGCCCAGAAGGATGTTGTCACTTTTGATGTCTCTGTGGATCACCTGGTTGGCATGAAGGAAAGCCAAGCCTTGCAGGCACTGCGAGAGAAAAAAGAAACAGGAAGCCAAAAGTCAGCCTGATCTGATTGCATCAGATGCAAATGGAGGCTGCTCCTGAAGGTTCACAGATCTCAAAGGAGCAGTGAGTGCAGGAAAGAGGAAGAGCTTGCTGCTGCAAGACTCGGAGAGCAGGATCTTTCCAAAGGAGGCGTATTAGCTATTGACGGGGAAATGTCAGTCATTGCTGGAGACTGTCCCCTGCAAAGGCAGTCAGAATGACCGCTGCTGCAGCGGATGCTCTCTCCCTGTCTGGAGGACAAACAAGGGTTTGCCAAAAGAGAAAAAGTCCCTGCCCTGGGTACCAAGGGGATCACCGACAGGTGGGAGCCTGCAGGACAAGGGTTATACGTCTGCCTCGACAGAACCTGGAAGCAGCTCATTGGTCAGTTTTCAGCGGCAAGCACCATGCTGGGTGCTATGCCATCCTTTGAAGCGGAGACCTGTGACAGGTGAGTCTCTCTTTGGCTTTGCCGCTGGTTGAAAACTCGCACACCAGCACCTTTGCACTTACGGGCAAAGAAGGCAATGCAGAAAGGTTTGGGGCAAAGGCTTGGAGAGGAAAAGGGCAGAACAGAAAATAAAAATGAAAAAGAGACAGGGAGTTCAACAACGGTAACTCAGAGTAAAGAACAGACTACAGTAAGGGCAGGGACACTGGCAGGCAGTTCAGTGCAGATGCCCCTTCTTCTCTGAAGCATGAGAGCAACACAGAAAGAATGCTCTGAACATGGAATCGCTCACTTAGCATCTCTTTCGAACTACGAGCCCGTCCAAGCCATCCCAAGCACAAGCAGGACCCCTTACCTCCCGACACACTGTTGCCATGTGTCCTACAGCCATCCTTCTTAGGCTGACTACATCAGCTAAGGAGCCTCCATCCATATATTCCAACACCAGCAGGACAGCCTCATTGACAAGGTAGCTGCAAGATGAAAGCAACAGCGTGGAGCTGAATGTGCACAGCTAAATTGCCGTATGGAAGAAAAGACTGCAGCTGAGTTTTGTTTCCAGGTCACTGGGAAATGAAGATGGAATCAAATGAAGACACACTCCACCCAGGCTATCCAGTGCCCCGTCATCTGTGCTGCCTCAATGAGGAAGGCACACCCGTGGAAAACGAGATGGCTTAGGTGGCAAGAAGGGGAAAAAGGCAGTTTGGTGAGGGCAAAGATCAATCTGGAAGCAGACGCATCCCAGCAGCTGCTTCATCATCTTCATACACAAACTGCACCATTAACTCCAGCAGCAAGGAGACACAGTTTTCACAGCTTTCACTCAGGGCATGTGGGTGTCCAGCACTGCCAACACCCTTTGGGAAACTTTGCAGAAAGGAAAGTACAAACAGGAAAAACAATTTCAAACCTGGCAAATTATGTGCCTCCTAGCCTAGTCTTTTGGCATGCAAGGCAATGAAAAATAGTGGGAATGGTGCAAGGGAAATCATCTCTGGGATGCTTTCTCAGCACTTCTCCTCCAACCCTTGGAAAAAAACACGCCCCAAACCAGCAAAACGTGCAGCCAGTGAACATACAGGCTGCTGGCTTAGTAAGAGAGCCAGGTTTCTGAGATCAATCTTCAAGCTGTTTATGCCACGAACCACTGATGGGGACAAAATGCAATCTCCTGCCATGCCTCATACAGGAGTGGATTGATGTTAATTGAAAGATCCATTTTCTGTCAGAACTACTTACCTTTCAAAGTAGGTGACAATGTTGGGGTTCCTAAGTTCCCGCATGACCAGGATTTCCTTTACCACTTCCTCACAACCCTGGTGCTGGAGATTAAGTTGCTTTACGGCCACCTACGATGACGTTGAAAGCAGTGAGGGACAGACATCACCAGAGCCTCTTTCTCTGTGAACTCACGGGCCTGGGTGCCTTGTCACCTCGGTCAAAAGGGACTCTAAACCATCAACCACAAAGTGCTAACAGCACTCTCTGCACCCACAGACTTCTCAAATAGACTTTGTTTAGCACTACTATTATCGCTTACACATGTTTAGAAGCCAAAAATAATTTTGCTCCTGTGAAGACAAATTGAAATCACTGGCAATACGTTAGCATTTCTAGGGGCTTTGACCAGCCTTTCAGAGACGGCTGCCATTTCCATTGTGTGCCAGAATGAACACACACATATGTGACAGGGAAAACGCTGTCCAAAAAAGAACTCCAAAGCGACTCAAAGTAAAGTTACAATCCTAGCACATCCTAACTTCTTCAGTTTGGGTCTCGCAACTCCGAAGAACAATCTTGCACATGGCTTAGACTTGTAATTATTTAGTGGGTTTATAAATTAATAACCCTTTCTGTGGTACACTGTGGATGCGCCCCAGGTTATAAGCACCTAAGGGCTTAGGCCTTTTGGACGCCTCCTAGACCTCCCCTCCCTCCAAGTGCAGTTCCTGAGCCCAGCACTGCAGGTGGATAAGGAACTTTGTTATCTAATTCCTTACTATTAAGGAAGATGGAATGTATGTGCTGAGAGCCAAAAAGCTGAATTCAGGACTCTGAACTTTTAGCCCCAAAGAGCAGCAGGACTCTCCAAGACACTGCCATGTCTGTGCGGTAGGTAGAGAGACAGCATCTCTCTAGTGGAATGTCACCCACACAGGATCAACACAAGGTTGTACTATTTAAGGCTCTTCAACAACTCCTTCATATTGATCTCTGTGTGTGTGCGTGTATGTGAACTAGGTTCCCTAGGACTGAAAGGCAAAACTGCGCTCCACACAAGATCTCTCCTTCTTTAGGTCTTGCATGATATTTTCCAACTAAACCACATGATGGAAAACAAAATATCTGTCTGAACCTTAAGAGGAATTGGGCCGGAATGAATGCTCTTGCCATCAGCTAATCTATGCAGATTCATCCAGTAAGTCCAAGCTAGGATGTCCTTCTCTGAAGGACACCACTGCCATCCTTGCATTCATTCAGGTGGGTAGGAAGGACAAAGTCTGTCCAAAATGCATTTTGCAGCCTGCCTCTAGACAGGCTGCTTCTGCGGGACAGCCTTTGCAGCAAAGATAGGCGGCCCAAAGCTCTGGCCACAGATCACATCCCAAGGGAAAGCAGTCAAGAGCTGCAAAATCCGCGTGGGCACTTACCGCTTGTCCTGTGGCAGCGTTGAAGGCCTTATAAACACTTCCAAAACCCCTAGAAACAGAGCAGAGGCAAAAAAACAGAGAAGTTGTTCAGTGCTCAGAAGCAAAAGGCAGCCCAGGCAGAAGCTCTCTGCTGCCTGCAGTGCCTCTAAAACACTGGGCTTTGTCTGCTCTTCAGCCAATGGCCCAGCGGCCCAGCAGCCCTCTGCCATGCAGAGTGTCCCAGAGAAAAGCTGGGTCCAACAGGAAAAAAATGGGCCGCTACAAATCTCAAACGTACACACTAGATTATGCATGCAGGGCTGTTCTTTGCCTTTTCCTTCTCGTGTCTGTGCCTGTGGCACGCCTGCCCAGCCAATGAAACACACAGTCCTGCCAGGCCTTCTCGCTCCTCTCTTGTGATCCTACCTGCCAAACTCAGGCAACACCACATGGCCTTTCTTATTTTCCTGACCACTGAATATCCAGCAAAATACGACTAAGAAATGCTACTGAGAGCTGTTATCTGACAGCTATCAGGTGGGAAACGGCTCTCTCAGGTTTTTCTTCTTTCATGAGTGTGGCCATATTACTTGGAATCATACAAAACCACGTCTCATGGGAAAACAGGCAATCTGGTGGCACATCTTGGAGGGACAGGAGGGCTTCCAGGTCCTGCTCCTTGAGGCAGCCAAGACACTGTCAGCATCCAAAGATTCATAATCTTTGAGGAAGCCTTGTACTGCCTCAGCACTGAGACAGGGACAATCTAAAGCCAGGGTCTGAAGATGCTTGCAGCTTGCCTGACTTTCCATGGGATATTGCACCACCAAACTTCCTGGCCCATGGCTCTGTAGAAGTAAGCCTGGCTGCACTCACCCACTGCCAATACGTCTCCATCCCGTGTACTTCTTTTCCGGACCTCCCACACTCACAACATGCCCTGAAAGAAACAAATTGCAAGAAGCAAACTTCAAAACAGAGATCCTGACTTCCAGGACAGCTGAAACCCAGCTCCACTCTCTGGGGCTCTGAGCAATTTCTGGTCGCTTGGCTAACAGTAACATCAACAAGAACAACAACAACAACAGCAGCCCCAGCAAGACAGGCAGCTCTGGCCTGCACAGAGTCTGATTCTCCCACACTCCTTTGGAGGGTTGCCTTGAAGGGAAACTAAGCCCATGGAAAAACCATCAGAACAGACAGAGACCAGAAAAGAATGGACACCAAGGCAAGTGGTGGTCATCTATGGGATGACAAATGGGAAGGAGGGCTGAAAACTCTGGACCCTTCATTTTCTTGGCAAGAAACACTCTCTTGTGAGATTCAACAAAAGGTTTCATACTTCCAAGGATTAAATGCACCCTAACACCTGGGATGAATTTTTATCAACATCCTCTTGTTTTTGGATCAGAAAGAATATTGCAAAGTGAATTCCAGAGAGGAGGGGATTTTCTCTACTTCTCAGCAGTTTGCCTAAAGAATGCCTTGACATTTTTAGAGAACAGCAGCTCATGCTGTGCTACATCCAAGAACAATGGCTGTAAGAAATAGAACCCTTTTCATTTATGAGCAGGCTAAGTTCTGAAGACCACTTTGCCCGTTCCCCATGTAGTGAAGAGCTACAAGGCCTTGTCTTCAGCCTGGGCTGAAGCAGTCACTAGCAGCAGAAGCAGTCACTAGCAGCAGCTGTCACTAGCACTGCACTCGGCCCCTTGGACACCACCCACGGCTCCCATCTTCCCACAGGGCACAGCCCAGACGGGCCACAAGGAGAGCGCCGCTCCTCAGGCGCTGCCGTGACACAGACACCTGCACAAATGAGATGCTGATCCTCTCACGAGTCCAGGTGAAGGCAGCTGAAACCTCACAGCTAAGGAAGGCTGCAGCCTCTGCAGTCACACCACTGTCAGTGGCAGGGCAGGTATGACAAAAAGCTGGGCAAAGCCCACGAATGGCCACTGACAGCCACTGTGAAGAAGCCAGAGCCCCAGCCAGCTGTGTTACAAGCTGTTGACTGTGGAATCCTCTGATTGCTTGTCCCTCAGGGAAATCCCCAGAGCCCTCCCATGAAGGGAGGAATACTTACAATAGAGTTCCACCCTACCTGGGCAGACAGAAAAGTCTTCCTCATGGACTCTTGCATAACACCGATACATCCCACTTCCTTTCCCCATAGGTCCCAACTTTCCCTGGTTTCTCCTTCCCCTGTTTCCTCATTGGTTGTGATACCCCTGGTGGACGGCCCCTTCTTCCTGAGAGCCCATTCCCTTTGCCCTCCCCCTTGCTACCGCCCTCGTACCCGCCCCTACTTAAACCTTGTGCAGAGGACACGGCTTATCTTTTGTCTTCTGGTTCCCCTCGGGCGTGCTCAAATAAACCTCGCTGAAACTGACCTTATAAAAGGCCTCTCTGCCTCTGTGCACTGAGCTTGCTGTGGTGAGTGTGGTGTGTGTGGACTTGACTGCCTGCCTGAATGTTTACCCAAGTGGCTTTTCTCCAGGAGATGCTTATTGGGAAATAGGTAGCAGCAACCAGCATCTTAAACACCCCCCCCCCCCCCCCCCCGCTGCTACAGCTGACCAACTCAAGCCAGAACATGGATGTCTTTGAATTCAGACCCCTGGAGGAGTCGATCCAACCCCTCTTTTGTCCCAGCAGCTGATGGCAGACACTGAGTAAACTGGGCTCTGTTCTGTACCTGACCGGTTATTCTCTGACAGCACTGCACTGGCAGCTCTTACTAGTTGTAAGAAGCAACTCAGTTGTAGTGCAGAGTCACTAAGCCTTGGTGTGCTTTCCTAGAGTGCAGGACTCTGTGCAGGGATTGGAACACTGAGCCAATGCTCAGTGTTCCAAGAATATTTACCAGCTGGGCATTAGCAGTGACAAAGTGCCTGCTACTGGAGGAACATGCAGCAGAGGAGCTGCAGGCTTCCTCCTGAGAATTGCTTGCAGGGCAGTTTTATCTGACCATGCCACATAGATGTGTCTCTTTGATGCATCTTCCTAAGGACACAACTAAAATACCAAGTAGGGATTGTAAGAAAAGCATCCTGGTTTTCTTCTTTAGGGGCACTTTGAAAACAGTTCTTCCTCTCTGATACCTTGAGATTGTTCTAAGAATGTAACTTTTTAACTTGTAGGGGGTACTGAAAAGACATCTTCCACTCTTATTTGTGCTGTCACCTGATGTTCTCTTCAAGGAGGTCAGGCTAACCAAAATGTAGAATTCTTATCAAACCAAACCACAGAAGGAATAACAGAAGGACCAACAGTCATATAAACAACACCAGCATTAAACCAGCTGCACAGCCAAGCAATTTCTCTGAAGTATTTTGTCTCCAATGACTGGTTACCAGTCAGGAGTCTAAAGGGAATCTAGGAAGCCAAGTGTTCTCATCAGTTTGGCTGGACTAGCACACACACCTTCACTGAGTCATTGGCTAGGCTGCAGCCTACTGCTGCTTGGGACACAATCCCAGCTTTTGTCTTTACTGCACAGGGAAGCTCAGGCAAAGCCCACCCACTCCCACCTTTTGCCTCAAAGGCAAAAGGAATGCCCCGAGTGCTCCCTGGCTGCCCCCAAGCACAACACTGGCTTCTGTAGGGAGTGCAAATGTCTGTCTGACACCAGAGTGAGGAGGAACGTGCTACAGCTCATGCTGAGGCACACACACTATAATACACTGCTGGATTGCACAAGAAATCGCCAGGACGTACTCAGCAGCTTCAGGAAGTGCTTCTCTCTCTCCTGGCTCGAGCGGGGCGAACTGCTCATGCTCTGGTTTTCAGGCTGCGGACAGGAGGCTTCTTCAGAGGATGCTGCTGCTGCGGCAGCTTTGACGGCAGATCCTGCGTCCCTCTGGGACAAGAAATTTGTTTGTGTCAGAAGGGCGCCTGGCAGCGATGGCCCAGACACAGCATTTCAAAGGCAAGCCCTTAGGAACAACACTGGTGTTAGGCTGCAAGCTGAGCTGTCAACTCTTCCTCCTCAAGTCAAACCCAAAGAGCAGTCAGAGACTACAGCTTGTCACAGCCAGCCATAGGAGAGACTGTGACAGGGAAAGAACAACTGTACATTTCACCCCGTTCTGCGGACTGCATTCACCATGGACAGGGACAACTTGTTCAGAATCTGTGTGGGTCACCATGCTCACCTGAACAAACCCCTCAAAAAACAAAGCAAGCTCTAAGAGACCAGCAGAAATACATGCACAGGATTGCTGGCCCACCGGCCAAGGCACCAGCCCTGCTGCCCAGGGCAGCAACTGAGATTCAGTGGCCCAGTAAGTGTCCTTCTGACCAGCTGCCATGGAGACCACAGAGCATGGCGCTCAGAGACATTTCCCCATCCACCTGCTGCTCTGCAGGGGAAAGGCAACAAGGGCAGAGACCACTTGTTGCATGAGTGCACTGCCTCCTGCTCTTTCACTCACCTGCTTTTGGTCAGCCAGCCTGTACTGCAGCAGGACCTTGTGCATCCTTTGCATTTCTTCTTGGTGCCTCTTCTCCATTGCCTTCATCTTCCTCTGAGCTTCCTGCAGTTCTGCCTGCAGCTTGTCCTTGATATTCCATCAGGAGAAATCTTACTGGCACCTGCCATCATGCTCAGGTTTCCTCTTTTCCAGTCTCAAAAGCACTTCTATTCAGGCACTTGCTTCTGCTTCTCTACCCAGCTCTAACCCTTCCATCCTAGCTCTTCTTCCTGGTGCTCAGTGCTGGAACCTGCCAGGCTCTGTGCTCCCAGTGCCTGCAGTAGTCCTTGCCTCCCCTTGCCTGAGATGTCCAGTTCATGCCCCATCACTGCCCTTCCCTCTGCTAGCTGGCTAGTCAGGCTCACCTGCCCATTCTCCCACTCCTCCTTCAGCACCTGCCTCAGCTGCTCCCTTTGGTCTAGCTCTCTCTGCAGCCAGTACACCCTGTCTAGGACAGCAGCCTTCTGACGCTGCTCTTCCTGCAGGACCTGCACACAAATGAAGACAGCTTTAAACTTCCCACCCACCGCTTGTGTGGCAAGCAAGACTGATGTGCTCACGCTTTCCAAAAGCATTTTGTTCTCATTCTCATTTTCATGAAGGGTCAGCTAAGAGACAATCCCATCCAGACAGACAGTGTCCAGAGAAGCAGCGCCCATAGGGAGAGCAGAGGAGTCCAAAACAGCGCACAAACTCTCTTTCCACAATCTGTGCCTCTTGACTGGCTCTGCTTGGTATCTTTTCTTGTTCAGCTTGCATGATGGCAATTTCCTGCTTCATTTCTCCTGCTCTCTCTGTACCTCAGCCAGGAAGTTTGCCCGTTCCTTCAGCTGCTCCAGTGCCTCCAAATGCTGTTGTTCCAGTTGTCTCTCCTGATGAGGGGGAGAGACAGTTCCAGATGAAGTCCCTGCAATGATCTCCAAAGAAAAAAAATGGAAGCTTCAACCCTCCAACAACCCCCCCCTCCCCACTTGAAAAGTGCACATTAGAAGTGACTTTGTGCCCTCCAGCAATGCTGTTCTAACCCAAAAGTTAGAGGGAGTGTCAGCAGGTGGAAGGAAGGAGATGCCACCTTTCTTCCCTGCTCTGTTGGCTTCCTGTTGTCTGGCCCTTCTCTCCTCAGGATTTCTGCCTCTTCTCAGAGGCTCTGTTCTCAAAGTCCCTCTGCCCTTTGATCAAGGAAGAGCTGCAGATGGACTGCAGGAAGAGGATGAGGCCAGCACCTCGATGACCCAGTCACTAGGCAGGCCACCAGCTGAAACACCAGCAACATGGGGCCTGTTGCATCTGCTTCAGGCTCAAAGGGAAGACAACTGTCCATCCACCATGGAAGGACAGAAAGCAAGGAACCCAGTTGCTGGCACTGCAGTTGGCAGCAAGCTCAGCAGCCGTCTCCTGCATGGCACGAGGCTGTGGGGAAGATCCTGCCCCTTCGCTGCCATGCTTTGGGTGGTGGGTCCACCAGCCTCCAGGTTATGCCCATCCTGAACCTGTGGCTGCCTATACTATCCCAGCATTATCCTCTGGGTCTTCACAGACCTTGGACTATGAGCCCTTGAAGCCCCCTGCTGCCTGGCTCAGCAAGGTATAGCCCACAGCAGATGCTTGCGGCCATGTCACATACTCAGGCTGCTCTTCTGCTAAGCCAGCCCTCCAAAGTTGCCTGAAATCTTCAGGTGTGTATTGTTTCTTACCAGTTTTTGCAGGAGCTTTTTTTCTTCCACTTGCTGAGCAGATTGCCAGAGTCTTAGAGCCTTCCCGCACTGCTCCTCTGCCCAGCAGAGCTGTTGAGCCATGCGTTCACTTTGCTGCTGGCTGAGAGATCTTAGAGCCAGCAGCTCACGACGAAGGCCCCTCACATCCTCTGCAAACATGACACATGGCAAGAGTCAGAGACTCCACAAGCAGAGGAATGTGCTGAAGTGAAGCCCTTTCAGTTTCAGGCAAGGAGGGACCTGCCCTCAGCTCCTTCACTCCTCAGGAGCCTTGCGGACTGAGCTGGCTTGGGAGCAACTGCACTAGGCCCGGCCATCAGCAGAAACAAAGCGCACGAGGCTCTCACCGAGCATGGCCTCCTGGGCCCGCGTGGCTGTGCGCACTTGGGCTTGCACACGGCTCCTGGCCATCTCCAGCTCCGATATGTGCTGCTGAGCCTCCAGCAGGCTGCTTTGCAGGCTCTCCTTCTCTGACCTACAAGGTGTGAAGATGAAGAGCAATTGTTCCTGGCACACAGGGATAGTTTCTCCAGTAACCTGTGCCTTAAGATCCCTACACCTTAGTATGGAAAATGCCTTGCATGGAAACTCAGAGACAGCAGGACTATTTTACCACTTCACATAGTAAAGCAGGCCCCTCCAGGTGACTGGGCAGCCTTCCCTCATGACCTAGCCCAGCTGAGCTTGATCTCAGCAGCCAAAGCTCAAATTGCTGTTGCCTGACACGTGGCTGTGCCCACCATGTATCTGCAAAGGAGCAAAAGCCCAGCCTCTGCTCACAGCCCTGAGCACATCAGCACTTCCAAGTCACTCTGCAGGGGGACAGAACAGTGCTCTCCTGGCTGACTCGTCAATGTTTCATGCCATTCATTGTGTACGGATCGGTACTTTGTTTGCCAGGCACTCTCTGAGTCAAAGGGACTAAGGGAATTCACCAAACGATATAGTGAAGCCTCCGGCTTTCAGCAGCATGAGTAGGGAAGCAGAACTAGGTTTTTATCTGAACAAGAACTATCTCAGGGTAGGGACCGTTTCCTGCCATTTAAATGACTGGAATTTGATGAACAAGACCACTCGCTACCTTTATTTTTGGCTAACTAAGCCAGCAGTGCCCAAATATCTTGGCACTCTTTAAAAAGGAAGAAGCAGCAGCCAAAGGGACCTTGACAGGTTACACAGGTGGGCGGACAAGTGGGCAAGAATCAGCGCTCATCAAGAATGCCCAGACAATGTCAAGAAGTCACAAGGCCTTTCCCTTCTGCTGCTGCTGCTGTTTGTAAGCCGATCTTGCTCCGGCACTATACTTCACAAGAGTGAGCTCTGAAGGCTCTCAAGATTTTCAGCATGACCCTCCAGCTTCACCTGAAGCGTCAGCACCCTCCTCACAACAATCACATGGAAGAGCCTTGAATTTCAAAAATCCCATGTCAAACTGCTTGTCGTGGAAAAATCGACTATCAGCTGCACCCAAGGAGAAAGCAAAACCGGAGGGAAACTTCCGTTTTCTGCAAACATCTGCTCGGTTTCCCTGCTATTCAATTCATTGCCAAGTTGGCTTGCTTTGCACTCGTGCAAAGTGTAGGAATGTGCAAGGGGTCCCAAGCAGGTGCCCAAAAAGAGCTTTGAGTGCTTGAGCTGGCAGAAAAAAAAAACCATTCGGATGACAGTATCCTTTTCTCTTTGCTTGTGTCTCCTTTATACTCTGTGTGAGAACCATCGGGAGAGCACACAGCAGGCTGTAAATCCTGACATCATGCCCAGCACCTTTGTAATTACAGACCTTCAATAATGTCCCACCCAGGGTCTCCTCCCTGCCCTTACCTGGCCTCTGCCAGCTGCTCTGAAAGGCCTCGTAGGTCCCGCTCTGTGGCTGCCAGTCGGGCTTCCAGGGCAGCATTCTCTTGCGCCAGCACCGCCTTCTCTCTGCACACCTGGGACAGTGTGTGCCCTTGGCGAGAGAACTCCTGGAGCAGCTTCTCCAGACCCCTGCGGGCTGGCCGCTGTGGGCGGCAAACCTGGAAGTGGGGGGGCACCATTTTTCAAGAGGAACAACAACAACAACAACAGCACAGTCTCTGTCTCAGCTTGCTGCCAGAAGCAGCATTCGGGGGGGTCTTGCCAGGACAAATCCCTCTCCCACAAGTGCTGCCTAGGAACAAGGGGAGCGTACCTTTGGCACTACCAGAGGAACGGCTTCCTTCAGCAGATCCCTTTGAGGCTGCCATTCCTCCTCTGTCTGTGCCACCACTTCAGACACCGTCTCTAGTGAGGAGTGGCACTGTCTCTCAAATGCAGCCAACTCCTTCCATCTACGACAAGCAAACAGACAAACAAGCCTTTAATTGCAACACGGTCTCCTTGCAAGACCAGGACTACATACCATGTCCCACGTAAGGCAGTCTCAGGGGCTTCCAACAGCCCTCTACTTCCACCTCAAGAGAATGCTGCAATTCCCTTCCTAGACCAGCATCTCTGTCGTTCGTGCTGGTCAAAGAGTCACCACTGAGGAAGTCAAACTAGCTTCCAGAAGCCACAGAACATTTCTAGAAAGCTCAGGTACTCTCAGTATAACAGCTTCCTGCCTGCTGATTACAGAGCTTCCTGCCTGCTCCTTTCTCATTACAGTGGATACCAGACTTGCAAAAGCTTTTCTTTGGCTTGGGAAGTCCAGATGAATACTCCCACCATTCCTATTGCTCTCACTAGTGAAATAAGGAAAGAGCCTGCAAGCTATAACTTGGGGAGGAGGAGGGTATGATTTCCCAATCCAATTATCAAAGGATGGTTTAGGCTGGCAGAGACCCTAGGAAGCATCTAGCCCAGTCTTCAGTTCCAAGCACTTGGGGTTAGCATCTGGACAGGCTGCTAAAGGCTCTGTCCATCTGGGACTTTTGAATTTCCAGGGGTGGAATCTGCACAAGCTCTCTGAGGCGCTTGTTCTGCTGCATGACTGCCTTTGCAGTTCAATGCTTTGCTGTCCTTAAGGCCAGCCTGAACCTCCCTTGCTTTTTACTCTGGTCTAGTTCAGAATGCTTTTTGTCAAGGTTTAAGAAGTGAGTCCCAGCAGGCAGCTCTGCTCTAGCTGGGTCAGCAGCCAGACCTGCCCTGGGCTGCCTTCCCCTGTCTGTGCTGAGCAAGTCAAAGGATGAGAAAGCCAAATTTGTTCTTTGACACTTGGCTTCCTAAAGCCCAGCAATGCCCACCCTTGCTGAGAGAAAGCGAAAAAGCTTAACACACACCTGAATTCCTGGATGCCGCGCACCGCATCCGTGCTCTCCTGCCGCTCCGCCTTTCCTGCCTGGGCCGAGGAGTCCTGACTGGCAAGAACCTCTCCTAGCGGGGCCTGCAAGGAATGGGCAGGGAAAAAGCACAAACAAGCAATAAGGAGCAGGCAAGTTGGCTCCTGAGAGCTGGCAGAAGCAGCAAGCAGTGACACAGCTCACCTGAAGGCAAAAGCTCATGTGTGGGGCTGCTCATGTGGTATTTCTGTGGTGTTTATGTCCCAAGTAACCCTTGAGTTGCTCTGGAAGTGTCTGAGTAGAAGCAGGGAACATTCCCCTGCTCTGCTCTGCTCAAGTGGCTTCCCCTCAGGATTTCAGGCCTTAGAGAGCAGCCAATAGGAACTGCATTCCAGCCCTTCACAGACAGACCTTGTCTCTGCCACGCAGAGCTGCTCAGGAGTCTTCTCAACAAACGTGGGTCACGTCCAAGTTAAGGGTGCAGTCGAAGCAGTGCCTGTAGCTACCTAGCTAGGGCGTGGAGAGGGGTAGGTCCCTGCAGGCAACAGTGGCTCCTCCACACCCCACAAGGCTGTGAACTGTGCCTTGGGACCTCTCTCTCTGCTGACAGCAGGGAGCCTGCACAGACTCTGGGCACAAAGGGGCTGCCTTTCACAGCAGTGGCCCTAAAGGACATCATGCTACCGCATATCTGACACCAAGGGAAGTTCACAGTCCCTGTGAGAATGCCAGGACAATGATGCCTGCATGTGAAAGTTCAGATGCCATTTCGCGTGGGTGGTCCGTGGCTGGGCTGAAGAGCTAGGTCATGGCAGGACTCCAGCCCACAGCATCCTCAGCCACAAAGGGCAAGTGCTGCCTGCTCAGAAACTTGCAGCCCTGCACTGCACCAAAGCTTTGCACTGAACCAACCAAAGCTGCCACTGATTGCTGCAGTATGCTCAGGCCCTGGACTGACAACACCTTTGTTGTCCTTTGCCTCCCCTTTAGCCTCTGGAGGAAGAGAGCGAGCCAGAGCAGGTTCTGCTGCTGCGGTGCTGCTCTGCAGACAGGCAGCAGCATGAGGGACAGGGAGGAACCTGTCATTTGGAACCTGACTTCTCCTGAGCTCTATCCCCAGATGTCCTGAAGAGAAGTCATGAATTTGGATAAAAGTGGGATGCTCACTCATTAAAACTCAATTCAAGTGGGCTAATGAGACGAATGTTTAGACAGGATTGCACATGCTTCTGAAGGAGCTACTTTAGCTAGGCTATAATTAGCATGCAGCCTCCTGTCTGCAAAGCTTGACTTTCATTAGTTCAAAGCTCTTCAGTGGAAAAGGAGGAAACTGATGGAATCCTTCTGGTCATGTTCATGCAGACTTTGATGTGGACTTTCCTTCGGCCTGCCAGGCCAAGCCCACAGCTTTCTCCAAATCCTCAGACAGCAGGAATTTCAAGGGTGCCCTTCCCACTCACCGAACCCTGGACTTCACTCCTTCCACGCCTGATGCAACCTGCCGGGGCCAAGGGAAAATGAACCAGGCACTCTTAGAAAACTGTTTGTGCTGAGGAATCCCACAGAACAAGTCCACCCAAGCAGAGAGCATTTTCCTTTCACAACATCCCTCCCGGAGCAACACTTCTTTAGCACAGCAAGCAGGACTGCAAACCAGTACCCTAGGCTGTGTCTACCTTTTGCTCGGCTTTGCCACTAAGGAACTAGGAACTTGGTTGTGAAGATGCAAATTGTTCCTTAGCAGTCAGTGCCTGCATGGGAGCTCATTGTCCAGCCTACAGCTAAAGCAGCTTTTTTCTCCTCTCTTTCCTGGACTTGCTTTTTCTTTTTGTACATTGCATGCAGGATGTCCCACGTGGTTGCTGTAAACAATTGCCCACAAAAGCTTCCAGCAAACCCCTCTTAGCACTTGCAGCGCTGTTGGGACACAGCACAGGCCCAGCTCCGGGCTTCAGGAGCACACACAAACTGCTCGGCACTTTGCCCTTCAGCGCAAAGCCAGTGGCTCTTGTAGCACACAGAGGGGCCCAGTTAGACAGGCACATCCTTTAAGGAGGGAATGCAGAAAAAAGATGCTCTTCCTCAGTTCTGCAGAGAAGCGCACAGTTTTTAGAAGGATGCCTGCAAAGCTCTCCCAGTCTGCATTTTGGAAGTTCCTACACCCTGCTGGGCCAGAGACACCCCTTTTCAGCTGAAGCTGTTGACAGGAACTTTACCAAGCCTATGGCATCTTGATGCCCTTGTTTTTCCAACACGCTGCCCCAAGGAAAAAATCTTCTATTTACCAGTCAAACGACGAAAAGCTTTCCGAGAAGCCGCCAATGAAAAGGCACTGCTGAATGCTCTACGGACTCGCTCCATCGCTTGAGCAGTGCTGCTCGAGTCCGTAGGCCGGGAAACAAAAATGGAAACAAAACCCTACTTGCACAGGTTTTGAGACCGTGCAAGGGAAAAAGGGAAAAACAGGACACTTGCACGAGTCCACGGACTGTGCAAGAAAATACAGAAGCAGAAGAACACCCGCTGTAAGCTGAGAACAGCTCAGTCGAGGTGATCCTCCTGCACCGAGCGTGCCAAGAGCTGCTCTGGACGCTGAGGCCTTGCAGGCAGCAGAACAACCTCCTGCTGACAAGGCTGTGACGTGGCAGCCCTCTGCTGACATCACAATAGCAGCTGCTGTGGGTTGGTCGGTGAATCCATGCATAGCAACCAAACCTTCTCTACAGCTAACGCAAAAGAATAGCCCAGAAAGTTCTCCTCTGCCCCAAAGCAGCACAAAACCCCCTTGCAGTCCGTAACCCACAGCTGAAAGGATCCAAGAGTAACACAAAACAGGCACCAAGCCCATACACCTTGTGTACCAAGCTGGACTCAGAGAAAGAGCCAGGATGTGAGGAAACCAAAGGCCACGTGCCCTTCTGCCCAGCAGCACTTCTGACTAAAACCAAGAAGAATTGCTTAAATTCTGTGGATGAAATTGTGCTTTGCTCGTATCCCGGAGAGTTCCCTCCATTGGAATGCCTGTCATTCCTGCCCGTTTGCTGCATGGCTAACATCAACCAGCAAATTGTAGGCCTTGCTGAAGGAAGAATGACACCTGAGTGGGGAGAAAAAGCCAAGTAACCAACCTGCTGCACACGCAGCACACTGCTGCTGCACAATGACGGCACCTCAAAGAAGCCTTTGGGGCCTGTGCCTCACTTCTGGCAGCTTCCCTGCAGTAGGCATCTGGCAGTCACAGGGATATGACTCTAATGGACACACAGGAAGAAGGAAAAGAACGTAAAATCCCAATGTAGGACAATGTAGAAGCTGATGGGAGGAGGAAACCAGTGTGACAAAATGGGCAAGTCCCACTTAAAAGGGAGTTATGAGGCAGAGACCAAATGGGTGGTCCAGCTGGTGGGCACACCTGAGGAAAACAGAGCCACCACAAGCTTTCCAAAGTTCGGAAGCTTCCTTCCCCCTCCTCTCCTCTGCCTTTGAAACCAGTTTTTGTCTCCCTCCTAAAAATAATTGCTTCATCATTAGCAGCAAGTGCCTGGAAAACCACTTGTGATTTTCTTTCTTAGTTAAAAACTAAAAAGAATGGAGAAAGATCTGGGCTTTTGCTCTTTGCCTGCTTTTGCAGCCATGGTAGCATTTTGGATGGGCTCTACACAAGTCCAGGTGTTTCCCAGCCCCAGGACCACCACTGGCATGAGCCCAGCAAGTGTAGCGGAGAGAGCAGCTGGTCAGGCACCACATGTGACGTGTGGGAGGCTGCATATTGTCCTGATGCAGATTCCCTCTGTGTGTCAGACTGAAAGTCAGGACAATTCTCAAGAAATGTCTGATTAGATGAGGAACCCCTTTGGATCCACAGACACCACATTTGCGCCTCACTGGTGTCATAATCCCCAATCTTTAAAATGTTGCTGGGTCACCTCAATTTCCTCCAGGCTAGACATCAGGGAATAGTTTCAAACATGCACTGCTTACAAATCAGTCCCCAGTGCCTGCATACCGTTTTCTGCCCACCATTCACAAAACGCCCCTATTTCCTCTAAGGAAAGCAACAGAAAGCTCTAGCAGCCTGCCCCCCACCCCAAGAGTTTCCAACCAATTTTTTCCTCTACTTTCTACATCCTATGTCTTAGCAAAAGTGCTTTCTGCCAGCACAGTGGAGACAGACTGTGCTGTTTCATTTTAGTTAAATGGTATGCTGTTTCACCCCTTGAAAATGTTCCGTTTATTCCAAGCCTGTGACCCTCCCCTGAAGTATCATGTATCTGTAATCCCACTGACCCGAGTTTTATTCCTCACCTACTTTGAATCTCGCTGTTAAGATGTGCAAGGGAGACCAGACTGTCTCTTGGCCCATTTCTCCCTTTCTCACCCTCCCTCTCTTCTCCCTCAGAAACCATGCTGCTCCTGGGGTGGCACCCCCAATAAACCCTCCTATAATTATCATACTCAGAAGCCTTGTGGAGTCTCCTTGCCTGCCTGCCTGCTACCAGCCAACATAAAGCTAAGGGGGCCCCCGAGGACTCCGCAGGGATCCTCAAAACAAACCGCAAGAGCCAAGCTGCTTGCTGAAACCCTGAACTTCAGTGCTCTTGAGAACAACACTTGGAAATCCCACTGGAATCAGCATTTCTTACAGGGATTGGCATTTGCTGAGGAATGGCTTACACTGCTCATCCTCTTGGCAGCTCACCTGGGCCTTGTGATAGAAAGAAGGAAGCTAAGTGAGTCTGTGGAGTTTCCTGGCAGGAACAAAGCCTTGGGAGAGCAAGCAGCATTCTCAGGCTGCTCTCAGGGGAAAATCCCAACAAGCTGAAGACACCTGGCTAAAGGGGTGAATAGCATTGTGAGCTATGCTGGCCTGCAATAGCAAGGTCCTGGACATGAAGGTAAGGGGCACAGTGTCCTCGTGTCCTGTTTCTGCATCTTTCTGGGAAGCAGAGGAATCCTGCCTCCGCCTGTGAGGAATTCAGCCTGGGAACTAATAGTTCCCTTCTGGTTTGGCTTTTGCCTTTTTTTCTTTTGGACAGCATTGCTTTGTAACATCAGCTGAGCCTGCTCCCAGGGTGCCTGAGTGGACCCTGTCAGCAAAGGAAGTGCAGGAAGCCTGGAGAGGAGGCACCTGTGCTTGAGGAGGCTTTGTGGCCTGCTAGCTCAGCACAGGACTGGGAATGAAAACAGCTAAATCCTGCACTCCATGGGAAGGTTCCCTTGCCGGTCAGCGTGCGCTGAAGCGAAGCTTTGCCCTGGCGCTGTGCCTTGCGGACGGACAGTCCCGTCGGTGGCTGCGCAGCTGCCCGAGGCTCTCCTCCCTCACAGAGGGGCCCCGGCCCGCCCCGGGCGCCCCCTGGCGGCTGCCCCGCCCCGCCCGCCCCGCGCAGGGGCGCTCCCTTTTCATGGCGCCGCCCAGCGGCAGCCGCCCCTCACTGCAGGCAAGGAGGAGGACCGCCCCTAGCTGCTCCTCCTGTCACGTGTCTCCTTTACTTTTCCAAGAGACAGGAAGGCTCCCAAAGGAAGGTTTTTCCCCATTTTGTCTCTGTCCCTAACCCTCTTCATGCAATAAACAATGTCTGGAGTTCAACACAAACACCCTCTCTTGCCTCAT